>NC_056730.1:576416885-576511885 GCF_019279795.1 Protopterus annectens | reverse complement strand
GTGAAAATTTTTTTGTACCCTTCTCCTGACTGATAACTTTCAACAATAAGATCTTTGATGCTTTGTAAGCTCTCTGTGAACCATGGCTTTTGTTGTAGCAGACAACTGAGTAAATGTCATTAAAATCCTACTAGGACAGCTGAACTTTATTTGAGGTTAATCAGAGTCTCTTTAATTGATGGCAGGTGTGTACCCAAGAACACTGAATGTTGTAATTAAAAAAGGTGCTTCAGCAAAGTATTAGTTTAAGGGTGTGCGCACACAACAAAGTATTAGATGTTCATCGTGCATACAGCTGCAGTCATAACAGATGGGGTTATCCTGCCGTCAGGCGGGTCCTCGGTCGGCCGAATTCCAAAGTCTAGGTCCGGCGTTTGATGTCGTTGCTTCTTCCCTGACGTCAGTGCGACAGGGGTATAAAAGGACCAGCCGACGCCATTTTCTTCAGTCTTTCTTGCCGCGCGGTGCCCGAAGCAGAAGCAGTTCGCAAGTGCCGGTCGGCCAGCTCCTGAGATTATGAATATTTTTCAACCGAAGTCTTCTTGAAAGCTAAGTACCCCGTTGGGGAAACTTTTCTTGCCTCAGACCGATGTCAGACAAAGTTAATAATTGCATTTCATGTGGGAAGCAAATACCGCATAAGGATTTCCATTCCTTGCTTAGGCCCAGACCACGACGTCTCGGCCTGTCGTTTTTGTACTAGCTTCAACAAACGGACTATTAAGCGTCGGGCGGAGTTCGCCCAACACTATTTTGGCAAAAAATTTAATTACATTATGTCGTCGGATACTCCAACTCCAGTTTTGAGTAAAAGACGCAAAGATAAGGACCGACATACGAGGTCCGCGACTTCTACCGACACCACGCTAAAGCCGACTACAGGTGCTCCGGTTCTCAGCGAGGCGAATACGCAGCCCCTGACTACCGATGACACTTCCTTAGTGGTGTCTTCTCTGCCTGAGGTCGCAGGCTCCTCGGCCCACACCCCGATTACAGATACCGATGCCACTCTTGGCGGGGAAACTCAGAGTTCAGACAGGCCTGCCACCTCTCAAGTTGTCTTCAGGCCTTCTTCTTTTTCCATTAAGGCTTACACAAAATCTAAAGCAGCCATGCATACTAAAAGACAAGCTCCACAGGGCCCCTCTCAAGGCCCCATGCCTAAAAAAACAGATGCTCAAAATGGCTGAGGATTTGATTACTCTTATCAGGGGTTCTCAAACCCCCTCGGACAAAAGGCCCAGAGTGGAGGATGAATACCCTTCCTCGGACTAGGCCTCCATTACTTCAGAACATTCTGAAGACCAGGAACATTCATACTCCCCTTTTGAAGATTCTGATGCAGAGGAGTCCATTCCCTCTGTCTCCCCCCCTGAGGACTATTCTTTTGGGGAAACCTTACATACCTTGAGGGAACACTTCCACTGGGAAGGCCAAGATTACTCAGATTCCAATAAAAGGCTCAGGGATTTTCTCTTGCTCCCTCAGCACAGGCCTCTGGCTATCCCTCCTGTCTTAGACATACTAGATGATGTGTATTCAGAGGCCAGCCTTAACCCAGATTCTTTACCACCAGCTCCAGTTAAGCCTGACGGGTATTACCGGGTTCCTGATTCACACCAATTCCTATACAAAAGCTATGCTGCTGACCCGGAAACTATTTCACAGGGTCCCAAGGGAATTAAGGCCTCTACTGCCAAAAATCCATTACCTTCAGAGAGAGATTCCAGAGCTTTAGAAAGGTGGGGGAAAAAGGTATACACCTCGGCCACTTTATCCATGAGGGCATTAAACTTGTCAGTTCCATATGTTAAAGTATCAACAGTTTTTGTTATCTCAGTTGAAAAACAAAATGTCACAACCTGAACAACCAGACTTGAAGGAGTTGCAGGATTTGTTGCATAGTGCAGAACAAGTACCTTGCAATGTGGTTTTGATGCTTTAGAGGCCTCATGTAGAGCTGCTGTTACAGGGTCTGTCATACGTAGACATGCTTGGCTCAAACAGCAAACCTTACCATATCATGTAAAGCTAAATTGCTAGATGCACCTCTTCAAAAAGATGTATTGTTTGGTGTTAAAGCTGAGGAGGTATTAAAGAAAATGGAGGAAAAGGCAAGATCAATGCAAACAGTGAAAGATGTCCTACAGGTACAACCTCCACGTTTCAGTAGAAACTGGCCTTCAAAAAATTGGTCCTTTCCAGCCACGGACAGACCTCAAAGAGGTAGATACAGGCGCCCGAGGGGTAGAGGGCAATCTCAAGGATCATTTAGAGGCAGACAATGGCAAGCACCTACACCAAGAGGTGGAGAAGGATAGATCACAGCCATTCAGAAAGCAGACACAATGACTTTCCCCTTTGCATGCCAAGCAAAGCTCTAATGGCAGCACCTTTAGGCGGAAAACTGGCATTATTTTCGAAAAATTGGCATATTGTCACAAAAGACAAATGGATCCTTGACATTATAGACAGAGGCTACAGATTCCACTTTTACACCCTTCCAAAAATGAGAGGCATGCTAAACCTGCCACAAAATCAAAGGGCAGAGGCACAAAAACAAATTTCAGCTCTCATGGACATGAAAGCTATTCAAGAGGTACCTGCACAAGAACAGGGTCAAGGTTTTTATTCCAGACTATTCCTGGTACCAAGGAAGGACAAAGATTGGAGACCTATTTTGGACCTATCCATCCTAAACACATATTTACTCGTACCAAAATTCAAGATGCTCACATTACAGCAGCTTCTTCCCATGCTGGGCAAGGAGTCTTGGCTGGTAACATTGGACCTCAAGGAGGCATACCTGCATGTCCCTATCAGACAAAATTGCAGAAGATACCTCAGATTTCTTGCAGGTTCAACCCATTATCAATTCTCTGCATTGCCCTTTGGCATATCTGCTGCGCCCAGAGTGTTCACGAAATGCCTGGCATCAGTAATTGCCTTCTGCAGACTTCAAGGGATACAAATATACCCATATTTGGATGACTGCCTGATCCAAGCGGACAGCAAACACTTATTTCTGAAACATCTGGCGTTTGTAATAAAGTTGTTGAACTCTCTGGGATACACAGTCAACAAAAAGAAATCAAAACTAATACCCTCTCAAGTAATAATTTTCCTGGGTGACAGCTTGAATACAAACACCCAGATGGCCTACCTCACGCCAGAGAAACAAGGGCAACTATCTCAATACTTCAGAAAAATGACAACCTTCACCAGGCTGACTGCAAGGAAAATCCTGCAGGCTCTGGGATTCATGGCATCTTGCATCCTGCTAATCCCATGTGCAAAGCTGCATATGAGGAAACTTCAGTGGTACCTAAAAAACTTATGGTCTCAACACAGCCACAGTTTGGAAACAATTATACCACTGATTCCATGTCTCCAAAAGGAATTTCTGTGGTGAGCTCAAGCATGCCAAAGAAACATAGGTCTCCCTTTCTGCCTGCCTCAATCAAATCATCACAACAGACGCCTCAGACTACGCCTGGGGGGCGCACATGACAGATCAGTGCATTCAGGGCAAATGGTCCCAAAAAGAAAAGCACCTACACATCAATCAAAAGGAAATGCTAGCAGTAAAAAATGCTATTATGGCTTTTAAAGACCTACTGCATCCAGGCCAGCTATTGATAAGGACAGACAACACCACAGTGATGTGGTACATAAACAAACAGGGAGGAACCCATTCATATCCCCTGTGCAGGCTAGCCATGTCTCTTTGGAACATGGCTCTGGAATTACAAATCCAACTTCAAGCACAATTCCTGTCAGGCAAGGAAAACACGCTGGCAGACAACCTAAGCAGAAATATGACACATCCACACGAATGGAAGTTGCATCCTCAAGTTTTTGCAAAGATAATTCAAGCATGGGGAAGGCCAGATATAGATCTCTTTGCTACCCACAGAAATTACCAATTGACAAAATTCTGCTCAAGGACCTATCATCCACAGGCCTGGAAAGTGGACGTACTTTCTTTCAGTTGGACGAAAATGACAGTTTATGCCTTTCCACCTCTTCCTCTGCTGCCCAAAGTTCTATTAAAAGACAGAGCAGACAGACCAAAGATGATTCTCATTGCTCCAGACTGGCCAAGACAACACTGGTACCCTCCCCTGAGGAGCCTGACGCATTTCCCACCATGGATCCTGCCTCTAATGCCTCTTCTGTTAACCCAGCACAACTTCAAAACTCTTCACAGCCAGCTGAAAACACTCAATCTAGCCGCATGGAGGATTCCTTAAATTCACAACAGACCCTCCTCTCCAAGGAGGTGCAGGATGTCATTTTGGAGGCCAGAAGGCCTTCTACTAGAAAAGCCTACTCCGCAAAATGGAAACGGTTTTGTGCCTGGAATCAGAAAAAGGGACAGAATCCTGGAATACTGAATTTACCTCAAATATTACAGTACCTAGCTGAGATGCTAAGCAGTGGACTTTCATTCTCCTCCATCAAAATCCATGCCTCAGCCATTTCTGCTCAATACAACTCTGATCCTCCTTTATTCTCTCATCCTCTCTTAAGACAGTTCCTCAGTGGGGCTAAGAATATAAATCCCCCAAGGAAGCAACCAGTGCCTGCTTGGGACCTCAATTTCATTCTAGAAAAACTGACCCTGCCTCCATTTGAGCCAGCTGCTTCAACAGAACTGCAATTTTTGTCATGGAAAACAGCCTTCCTTCTGGCTATCACCTCAGCACGCAGGGTTTCGGAACTACAAGCCCTCATGGCTGTGCAGCCTTTCATCATTTTCCATCAGGACAGAGTATCCTTACGAACTAACCCTTCCTTTATGCCAAAGGTAGTATCCAGTGTAGCCTTGAATCAGGTTATACACTTACCTACCTTTTACCCTAATCCACAAAACAAAGAGGAGAGACTACTACATTCCTTGGACATTCACAGACAGCTTCGTTATTACTTGGACAGGACAAAGCCATTCAGAAAATCAGAGCAACTCTTTGTGTCCTATGCTACAGGTGCTCAAGGGAAGGCTGTTTCCAAACAGACAATCTCAAAATGGATAGCCCACTGCATACGCTTTTGTTATTCTTTTCATGGTAAAACTGTACCTACAAGCATCAGATCTCACTCCACAAGGGCCACAGCTACCTCTGCAGCTTTCCTCAGGGGGGTTCCTACCAAGCATATTTTGGAAGCAGCCACTTGGAGTTCTGTGCATACTTTCTCCAAGCACTACCACCTACCATTATACTCCAAATCTAGAGTGGGCTTTGCCACTGCAGTCTTGCAGGGCATCCTTGCTTCTCTTAGTTCCACTTAGTGCCTACCACCCCTTTTTTAGCTTTGGGATTCTACCCATATGTTATGACTGCAGCTGTATGCACGATGAACATAGTACAGTTTTGTACCTACCATAAATGTAGATGTTAGAGTGCTAATACAGCTGCAGTCCAGGTTTCCCTCCCTCCTTCCCCTCTTGGGACAGGCCTAATGGCTAACATCTCCTCATACAACCTGATTGGGGTATTCTTTTATGGTGTATTTGCTTGCAACTACTTTTTTTTGATTATATTGCATTGCATTATTACATAAATTCATGTTTTGCCTTCCTTCTGGGGGCACCTGACATCTGGGGCAAGAAAAACTGAAGAAAATGGTGTCGGCTGGTTCTTTTATACCCCTGGCGCACTGACGTCAGGGAAGAGGCGACAGCAACCGACGCCGGACCAGGACTTTTCGAATTCGGGCCGACTGCGGGTAGCCTGCCAGCAGGATAACCCACGTGTAATGACTGCAACGGTGAATACACTCGAACATCTACATTTATGGTAGGTACAAAACTGTACTTTCTTCGCAGTACCAATTCTCGACACAAACCGACGTCGTCTTTCGCGACTCCTGTTCTTTCCAAAACTACAGAGTTTCTTAGGCCCAGGATACGAACCACACCCAAGAAACCAACGACCCAGTCTCAGGCACCTGCTTCCTTACCTCAGTCTCAAATGCTTAAAATGGCAGAATACCTTATCATGCTGATCAGGGGAAGCCAAGCTACCCCCTCCAAAAGGAAGAGATCTGTCCCCTGTAGTTTTGTCTGAACAAGAGGAAGATGACTCTGATGCATCTGAAGATGAAGACATGCAACCCCCTCTCTACTTATGAGGATTTTGATGCAGAGGATTCCATCCATTCCGCCTCTCCCCCAGAGGATTTTTCCTTTGGGGAAACTCTTCATATCTTAAGGGAGCATTTCCAATGGGAGAGTCAGGACTACCCTTAGTCTAAAAAGAGACTCAGGGAATTCTTAGATCTTTCACAGCATAGACCCTTGGCCATCCCCCCAGTCCTGCATGTTGTGGAAGATGTTTTCCTGGAATCCAGCTTGACTCCTGACACCCTCCCTCCTGCACCCAGAAAACCAGACGGGTACAATAGAGTCCCTGACTCTCTCAAATTTCTTTTTAAAAATCCTACTGCTGACCCTAAGGTAATTTCTCAAGGGCCTAGAGGGACCTCTGCTAAGAATCCCACCCCGTCAGATAGGGATTCCCGAGCACTAGACAGATGGGGTAAAAAAGTATACACCTCAGCTACTCTTGCTATCAGGGCACTAAAGTGTCTGTTCCAAATGCTAAAATTTCAGCAGTGTACCCTGGAACTCCTCAAACAAAAAGTCTTCCTTTCCTGCTTGTGCAGAATGTAGAGTTACAAGAGTTAATGTATTCTGCAAGTCAAGTAAATAAACACACCTTGCACTGCAATTTTGACACCCTAGAAGCTTCTTGCAGAGCCACATTCACCGGATCTGTCATTAGAAGGCATGCATGGCTTAGGGAACAGCCCTTGCTAGACCATGTCAAATCTAAATTGTTGGATGCCCCCTTGCACAAAGACAACTTATTTGGCACTACGGCAGAAGAGGTCTTAAAAAAGATGAAAGAAAAAGCAAAATCTATGCAGACAGTTAAGGATTTCTAACAGGTGCAGCCACTCAGGTTCAGCAGGCATTGTCCTACCAAGCACTGGTCCTTTCCTACTCCCACTAAGCCAGTCTAGCCCAGACCCTCCCAGACAGCAGCTTCAGGGAATGCAGAGATCTAAGCAGTGGACTACCTCCACTTCAAAAGCAGGGAGTTCTAAGCCACCCTCTTATGGTAAGAACGCACAATGACTCACCTCACCCACCCCCTCCCTCTGCCCACCTTCACTTACCCCTAGGAGGAAAATTCTCCTTTCAAGCAAGCACCTGGGCCACCATTACCAACGACCACTGGGTTCTCAGTATAGTGTCCCAGAGATACAAATTTTCTTTTCACACCCTTCCTACCCCAAAAGGGTTCCCAGCTCTACCTCCAAACCAGTGGGCAGAGGTGTAAAAACAAGTCCTTTCCCTGCTCTCTGTGAGGGCAGTAGAGCATGTTCCTGCAGAACAGAGAGGCCAAGGTCTCTATGCCAGACTTTTTCTGGTACCCAGAAAAGAGGGCACCTGGCACCCTATCCTCAATCTATCCATTCTAAACACCTTCCTGGCATCCTCCAGCAGCTGCTACCCATGCTGTCCAAGGATGCTTTGCTAGCCACCCTGGATCTAAAAGAGGCCTACTTCCATATTCCTATCAGGGAATCATGCAGGAAATATCTCAGTTTCAGGGCAGGATCTCAGCACTTTCAGATGTTCTTCGTGATTCACTGTTGCAGTCATCACACTTGGGTTATCTGCCTGCAGGTAGCCCTCGGTCAGCCCGAATACCAGAGTCTTGTGATTTCTGCATTGGATGCTGTCGCCTCTTCCATGATGTCAGGTCATCAGGGGTATAAAACATGCAGCCGACGCCATTACATCAGTCTTTCTTGCCGAGAAGGAGCCCGAAGCAGAAGCAGTTCACAAGGGACGGTCAGCCGTTACCTGAAATTTTAATTTTTCAAGTTTCAAACCTGAAGTCTTCTAAAGTTAAGTACCCCGTTGGGGATTCTTTTTTCTTGCACTAACCAATGTCCGAAAAAGTTAACAATTTTCTTGCCTGTGGAAAGCAAATACCTCAAAGAGATTTTCATTCTAACTGCGTCACCTGTTTAGGCCCAGACCACAACGTCCCTCGCTGTCAGCAGATGGGTGCTATGCTTATATTTTTGTATATATTACTGTATATATTGTACATGTTTTTGGTGCAGGTTGTTTTTGGACTTGTCTCTTTGGGTCTTCTGACATCTGGGGCAAAAGACTGAGGAAATGGCGTCGGTCATCGACGGTGAGTACCCTGGCGCGTACCTGCGTCAGTCTATGACCAGCAACCATGACCAGCCGGTATTCGGCCGACTGGGGACCGCTGGGACCCCAATTGTCAGGACTTGTCAGGACTGCAGCAAAACATCTCATCAACGAACATCTACATTTATGTACTTTTTGTGCCTTGTTTAACGCCCAAACCATTCGTCATTGGGCTATTTTTGTAGCTAAATTCTTTCGCGCTCGTTCTCCGTATTCCAAAATGGCTTTGCTAAGCCATCCGACTACCGATCTTCCAAAAAAGAGCAAAGACAGAGACCACATAGGTCAAAAACTGCCGACGACTCTTCGTTAAGCTAGTTGCCAGTCCGCTGATATACTCAGTGAGGTGCCTTTGCAGCCCCAGATGCCCGCTTCTACAGATTCGCAGGCCTCTGCTGAGACCCATTCGGAGTCCGGTATGCCGTGAGATGCTTCTTTGACTATGGAACCTGCAGATGTCTCTACCTTGGATGGGTCCGGAGCCGCTGTGCAGGCACCATCTTCTGAGGGTGTATCCCGTCCTACTGATATTCGTTTTAAACCGACATCTTCTTTTTTAACTAAACCTACTGAGTTTCTCAGGCCCAGAGTTCGCACTACGCTTAGGAAACCGACATCCAAAGCACATGCTCGAGCTCCCATGACACAAAAACAAATGCTTAGAATGGCTGAAGACCTTATTACTCTAATTAGGGGAAGCCAGTCTTCCCCTGCTAAAAGGCAAATAATTAAATTTCCTTCTGATTCTACAGACCAGGAGTCCGATAACTCTGACCCTTCTGATTACCAGGACATACCCTTATCTACCTATGACGATTGAGATGCAGAGGAATCCATTCCCTCTGCCTCCCGTCCAGAGGTTTTTTCTTTTGGTGAGACCTTGCATACCTTAAGAGAGCATTTCCACTGGAAATGCCAGGACTATCCTCAGTCCAAAAAGAGACTCAGGGAATTTTTTGATTTGCCTCCGCACAGACCTCTAGCTATACCCCCTGTCCTGGATGTTGTAGATGATGTTTTCATGGAATCCAGTCTTACTCCTGACACTTTACCACCAGAAAACCTGATAGGTACTACAGGGTGTGCCTGACTCTCTCGAATTTCTCTTTAAGAATCCTACTGTGGATCCGGAGACCATTTCCCCAGGAAGTAAAGGCATTAAGGCTACTACGGCCAAAAACCCTACCCCTTCAGACAGGGATTCTTGAGCTTTAGATAGACGGAGTAAGAAGGTATATACCTCTGCAACTCTTGTCATCAGGGCTTTGAATTGCCAGTTTTACATGTTGAAGTACCAGCAACATATTATGGAACTAATTAAACAAAAGATGGTGTTACTTTCAGATTGTGCAGAAAATAAAGATTTACAAGAGTTAATGCATTCTGCAAACCAAGTTAGTAAACATACTCTGCAGTGTGGGTTTGATGCCTTAGAAGCATCTTGCAGGGCTGCTGTCACTGGGTCTGTACTAAGAAGGCATGCTTTGCTGAAGGGACAAGTCTTGCCAGACCATGTCAAAGCAAAATTACTAGATGCTCCATTAAATCAGGATCGTTTGTTTGGCACAAAAGCAGTAGTAGTTCTTAAAAAGATGGAAGAAAAAGCTAAATCTATGCAAACTCTCAAAGATTTCTTGCAGGTGTAGCCACCTAGATTCAGTAGGCATTGGCCTTCAAAAAACTGGTCCTTTCCAGTCCCTCCCAGGCCTTCTCAGTCCAAACCCAGGGGAAACAGACCTCCAAGACTACAGTCTCAGGGTATGCAGAGATCTAAACAATGGAGTGTTCCCACCTCAAAAACAGGGAGTGGTAAGCCACCCCATTATGGAAAAAGTTCACAATGACTTTCCAGCTATGCCCAAGTACTTGCACCCCTAGGAGGAAAACTTGCCCGTCATGGAAAAAACTGGATGTCCATTACTCAGGACCGATGGGTTCTAAACATTGTACCCTAGGGATACAGATTCTACTTCCACTCATTGCCAACCCCAAGCGGGTTGCCAGACCTTCCTCCAAACCAGTGGGCAGAGGCTCAAAAGCAAGTACTTTCCCTTCTCAATATCGGGGCTATTCAACCTGTTCCAGTAGAACAAAGGGGACAGGGTTTCTACTCCAGACTGTCCCTGGTGCCCAGAAAAGAGAGCTCTTGGCGCCCTATCCTGGATCAATCAATTCTCAACACCTTTCTGGTGGTCCCAAAATTCAAAATGCTTACACTGCAACAGCTTCTTCCTGTGCTAGCCAAGGATGCCTGGTTAGTCACCCTAGACTTAAAAGAAGCTTATCTGCACATCCCCATAAGGGTGTCTTGCAGGAAATATCTACGTTTCAGGTAGGCTCTATGCACTATCAGTTCTATGCACTTCCCTTTGGCTTATCTACTGCGCCCATAGTATTCATAAAATGCCTGGCTCCAGCCATTGCATACTGCAGGCTGAAAAATATTAAAATTTACCCATACTTGGACGATTGCCTGATTCAGGCAGACAGTCAGGAATTGCTACTTCAGCACCTGGCATTTGAAAAAAGACTTCTAACTTCACTGGGATACACCATCAACAAAAAGAAATCGCAACTGGTGCCCAGCCAACAAATTGTATTCCTGGGAGCAAGTTGGAACTCAACTTCCCAGATGGCATTCCTCACTCCAGAAAAGCAGGTCCATTTGACAAACTATTTCAAACTAATGGCCACCAAAACCCAGCTATCTGCAAGGAAAATGCTGCAAGCCCTAGGGTGTGTGCATTCTGCTAATTCCATATGCAAAACAGCATATGAGGAAACTTCAGTGGTACTTAAGTCTCTGGTGTCAACATTATCAGGACCTGGAAACAGTGATTCCTGTCATACCTTGTCTAAGGGGAGAGTTCCTTTGGTGGGCAGAGGCATGCAATCACAACAAGGGACGTCATTTCACTCAACCCCTCGCCACCCAAACCCTGACAACAGATGCATCAGACTATGCATGGGGGGCTCACATGGCAGGCAAATGGAGCCCAGAACAAATTCCCCTGCACATCAGTCAAAAAGAGATGCTAGCTGTACAGAATGCACTGACAGCCTTCGAATACCTTATCCTTCCAGGACAACTCCTGATAAAGCAGACAACACCACAGTTATGTGGTACAAAAACAAGCAGGGGGGAACTCATTCTTACACACACTGCAGGTTAGCCATGGCCCTGTGGAACGCAGCCTTTTGCAACCAAGTGTACCTACAAGCTCAATTCCTGCCAGGCAAGCAAAATTCACTGGCAGATGACTTAAGCAGAAATCTACTGGACCTTCACGAGTGGAAACTTGAACCCAACTCATTCAAACTTCTAACCCAGAAGTGGACCTTTTTGCCTCCCCCCAAAACCACCTATTGAGCAAATTTTGCACCAGGAACCCTCACAGCAGAGCCTGGAAGGTGGATGCCATATCCTTTACATGGGAAAACCTCTGAATTTATGCCTTTCCTCCTCTGTTCCTCCTCTGAAAAGTACTACTCAAGGTCAAACAGGACAGGCCAAGGGCAATCCTTATTGCACCAGACTGGCCACGCCATCACTGGTACCCACTCCTACGCAGTCTGACAGCAGTGCCACCCTGGCACCTACATCAGACACCATCCCTGCTGTCTCAGCAGGAGGGACAGATTTTGCATCCACAGCTGCAAACCCTAAACCTTGCAGCCTGGCTTATCCCCTGAATACACCACCACCATCACTCAGCAAACAGGTACTGGACGTCATCCTTGAGGCCAGAAGGCCTAGTACTGGGAAATCTTATGCTGAAAAGTGGAAAAGATATTGTTCTTGGAGTCGGTCTCAAGGAAAGGACACAGCTGTGCCCACCTTACCTCAAATCCTTGATTACCTAGCAGAGCTGCTCCACAGAGGCCTATCCTTCTCTTCCATTAAGAATCATGCCTCTGCCATCTCAGTTCATTATAGTACTGAGCCACCTCTCTTTTCTCACCCTCTCATCAAACAGTTCCTGAGAGGAGCTAACAATTTAAGGCCCCCAAGGAGAGATCCCACCCCGGCCTGGGACCTTAACTTTGTACTGGAGAAGCTCAAACTTCCCCCTTTTGAACCTGCTGCTTCAGCAGAATTAAAATTCCTCTCTTGGAAAACAGCCTTACTTCTAGCTATTACTTCGGCAAGAAGAGTGTCGGAGTTACAGATACTAATGGCGGTGGAGCCCTTCATTATTTTCCATGCTGACAGGGTTTCCCTCAGGACTAACCCATCCTATATGCCCAAGGTGGTATCCAGTGTGGCTTTAAACCAATCCATCCATTTGCCAACTTTTTTCCCTAATCCTCAGAATAAAGGGGAAAGGGTCTTGCACACCTTGGACGTGCACAGACAGCTCGGGTTCTACCTTGACAGGTCTAAGCCTTTCGGAAAATCTGACCTGCTGCTAGTCAGTTTTGCTACAGGGGCAGAGGGCAAGGCCATTTCGAAGCAAACCATTTCCAAATGGATAGCACACTGCATCCATTTCTGCTACAAGCACCATGGAAAACCTACCCCTCAGGGTATCAGAACTCATTCCACTAGAGCTACTTCAACCTCTGCAGCATTTCTCAGGGAATCCCTACCAGCTGCAATCTGGAGTTCTGTACACACCTTCACCAAGCATTACCACTTACCTATTTTTTTTAAATCCAGAGCTGGATTTGCTACAGCAGTCTTAGAAGGCCTGCTAGCCAGCCCTAACACTTCTTGACTGCCTCCACCCTTCCTCAGCTTTGGGAATCAACCCAAGTGTGATGACTGCAACAGTGAAACACGAAGAACATAGTACAGTTGTGTACACTTACCATAAATGTAGATGTTCGAGTGTATTCACTATTGCAGACCTGGTTTCCCTCCCTTCAGCCCCCTGGCTTTCTCTGTCCTTTCTGCCTATCTTTTTTATGGCAGGAGTATTTACTTTTTGCTGGAGGTGTTCCACACCATGTAATAGCTTCCTATTTTGGGGACTCCTGACATCTGGGGCAAGAAAAACTGATGCAATGGCTTCGTCTGCATGTTTTATACCCCTGATGACCTGACGTCATGGAAGAGGCGATAGCATCTGTTGCAGAAATCCCAAGACTCTGGTATTTGGGCCGACTGAGGGCTGCCTGCAGGCAGATAACCCAAGTGTGATGACTGCAACAGTGAGTACACTCGAACATCTACATTTATGGTAAGTGTAAACAACTGTACTTTCTCTGCTCTTCCCTTTGGCTTATCTACTGCTCCTAGAGCTTTCACAAAATGTCTGGCTCCGGCCATTGCCTTTTGCAGACTAAGGAATATCCAGATGTACCCATACTTGGACTACTGCCTAATTCAGGCAGACAGCCAGGAAAAGCTGCTCAAGTACCTGACCTTTGTAAAGTCCCTACTAACCTCCCTAGGGTGCACAATCAACGAAAAGAAATCCAAACAGGTGCCCACCCATTGGATTATTTTCCTGGGAGCAAGCCTGAACACAGCATCCCAGATGGCATTCCTTACAGCAGAAAAGCAAAAAATTTCCTGACAGCGTACTTCTCTCAACTAGCCACCAGACCCCAGTTATCTGCAAGGAAGATCCTGCAAGCTCTGGGGTTCATGGCATCTTGCATACTACTCATTCCATATGCCAGACTGCACATGAGGAAACTTCAGTGGTACCTAAAGAGCCTTTGGTGTCAACACTCTCAAGACCTGGAAACTCTTATACCTATAATTCCTTGTCTCAGAAAAGATTTTCTTTGGTGGCAACACCATGCTCCCACAACAAGGGACTACCTTTCTCGCCAACCCCCCCCCCCCCCGCTGCCCAGACCCTCACCATAGATGCATCAGACTATGCCTGGGTTGCATACCTGGACAGCAGGTGCATACAGGGCCAATGGGACCCCACAGTAAACTTCTCTGCACATCAACCAAAAATAGATGATGGTAGTCCAGCACTCCTTGATAGGTTTCAAGCCCCTTCTCTCCCCAGGGCTCTCCTGTTCAAAACAGACAACACCACTGTAATGTGGTATATCAACAAGCAGGGAGAGACTCACTCCTACCCTCTATGCATGCTGGCCATGACCCTTTGGCACACAGCCTCTGCCATGCAACTCCATCTGTTAGCACAATTGCGTCCCACACCAACCATCAGCTCAGCAAATTCTGCACCAGGGAGCATCACTGCATGGCTTGGAAAGTGGATGCCCTGTCCTTCCCCTGTCAGTCAGTCTATGCCTTTCCTCCACTGCCTCTCACCCCCCTGGGTACTGCTCAAAATAAAGGAGGAAAAAACAAGGGCAATTCTTATAGCTCCAGACTGGCCTCGCCAGCACTGTTACCCCTTACTGCATAGTCTGTTTCCACTGCTACCATGGCATCTTCCTCAGATTCCAAACCTCCTGACCCACAGAGTAGGGGAATTCATGCATTCCCAATTGCAGACACTCAATTTGGCAGCTTGGCTTATTCCCTAACCCCCGATCAATCTGCCAACCTCAGTAAAAAGGTTCTAGATGTTATGTGTGAGGCCAGTCGCCCTAGCACTAGAAAGTCGTATGCTGACAAATAGAAAAGGTTCTGGACCTGGATTCAGGCTAAGGGAGCCAATGTGTCACAGCCCTCCCTCCCTCTCTTCCTGGATTACTTGGCTGACCTACTACACAGTGGCCTCTCTTTTTCCTGTATTAAAATTCATGCTTCTGCTATCTCTGCTCATTTTCCCACTGAGCAGCCCCTTTTCTCACTCCCCTTGATCAAACAGTTCCTAAGAGGGGCTAGCAACTTGAGGACACCTAGAAGAGCACCAACCCCAGCTTGGGACCTTAACTTTGTGTTGGAAAACTCACCCTGCCCCCCTTAGAACCAGCTTCTTCTGCAGAGCTAAAATTTCTCTCCTGGAAGACAGCTTTCCTTCTGGCCATCACTTCAGCCAGAAGAGTCTCCGAGCTGCAAGCACTCATGGCTTTGGAACTCTTCATTTTCCATGCTGACAGGGTATCCCTTAGGACTAACCCATCCTTCATGCCCAAGGTGGTGTCCAGTGTGGCGCTCAACCAATCCATTCAATTGCCCACTTTTTTTCCTAATCCCCAGAACAAGGGGGAAAGGATCCTGCACTCTCTAGATGTGCACAGACAGCTGAGATTCCATCTAGACAGGACTAAATCCTTCAGAAAGTCTGATCAGTTGCTTGTTAGCTTTGCTACAGGGGCAGAAGGCAAAGCCGTCTCCAAACAAACCATTTCCAAATGGATAGCACACTGCATCCATTTCTGCTACAAACAACACAAAAAAACCTCCTCCCAAGGGGGTCAGGACTCACTCCATCAGAGCAGCCTCCACCTCTGCAGCTTTCCTCAGAGGAGTCCCCACCAGGGACATCCTGGAGGCTGTCACCTGGACATCTGTTCACACTTTTACCAAACATTACCACCTGCCTCTCTTCTCCAAATCCAGGGCAGGGTTTGCCTCTGCAGTCTTGCAGGGCATCCTAGCCAGCCTCTAGTTTGTTTGACTGCCTCCACCCATTTCCTCAGCTTTGGAAATCAACCCAAATGTGATGATTGCAACACTGAAACACAAATAACACAGTACAGATGTTCTTCGTGTTTCACTGTTGCAGTCATTACATTTGGGTTATCCTGCTGGCAGGCTACCCTCAGTTGGCCTGAGTTTCAAAGTCTAGGTCCGGCGTCGGTTGCTGTCGCCTCTTCCCTGACTTCAGAGCACCAGGCGTATAAAAGATGCAGCCAATGCCATTTTCTTCAGTCTTTCTTGCCGCACGGTACCCGAAGCAGAAGCAGTTCGCAAGTGCCCGGTCGGCCGACTCCTGAGATTTTAGTGTACGAATTTCAGATCCGAAGTCTTCATTAAAAGCTAAGTACCCCATTGGGGAAACCTTTTTTCTTGCTCCAGACCAATGTCAGAAAAAGTTATTAATTGTATTTCTTGTGGGAAGCAAATACCTCATAAGGACTTTCATTCTTACTGTATTCCTTGCCTAGGCCCTGACCACGACATTGCTAGTTGTCGGTTTTGTGCTAGATTTAACCAACGCACTATTAAGCATCGGTACGATTTTGTATTTCACTATTTTGGCAGAAGATTTAATTACACGATGTCGTTGGATAGAAATCCAACTACCGGAATTCACAAGAAACGCAAAGAAAAAGAAAAGGACAGGCATCCGAGGTCCAAAGCTGATGACGAGGCTTCCTCTAAGCCAGTCGCCGGTTCTCAGTGAGGCGTCTTCGTAGCCCCTGACGCCCGCTACTTTGGACCCGCAGGCCACTACATACTCCCACGTGGAGTCGGCTAGGCCGCTGGAAGCTCAAGGTATTGAACCTTCGGAGACTATTCCCTCAGATGGGTCCAGAGCCGCTGAGGAGACATCGGCTTCTGAGGGTGTTTTCAGACCTACTCAATTATACATTAAAGCGACTCCAGCTTCAAAGGCAAAGACTAAAGCACCTTTTAAGACAAAGAAACAACTATAACAGCCTCATGGCCAGGCCTCCATGCCCAAAAATCAGATGCTCAAAATGGCCGAAGACTTAATTACTTTGATCAGGGATTCCCATCCCCCTCCTGTTAAAAGGCCTAAGCAAGAGACAGAATATGAATCTTCAGATCAGGTTTCCATTTAATCTGATTCCTCTTCTGATCAGGAATACTCTCTTCCTCCCTATGAGGATTCTGATGCTGAAGAATCTATCCCTTCAGCCTCTCCTCCTGAGGATTACTCTTTTGGGGAAACCTTGCATACCATGAAGGAACATTTCCACTGGGAGAGCCAAGATTATTCAGAATCTAAGAAAAGGCTCAGAGACTTCCTTTTACTCCCACAACACAGGCCCCTAGCTATTCCACCTGTGTTAGACATTGTAGACGATGTATTTTCAGAGTCCAGTCTGACCCCTGACTCATTACCTCCAGCTCCTGTTAAGCCGGACAGGTACTACAGGGTTCCTGACTCTCAAATTCCTTTTCAAAAACCCAGCTGCTGACCCAGAAACTATCTCTCAGGGTCCCAAAGGGGTCAAGGCATCCACTGCAAAAAACCCTACCCCCTCAGACAGGGATTCTAGGGCATTGGACAGATGGGGGAAGAAGATTTACACATCTTCTACCTTGGCTATAAGGGCTTTAAATTGTCAGTTTCATATGCTCAAATATCAGCAATATTTTATGTCACTGCTTAAACAGAAAATGTGGATAAATTCTGAATATGCGGAAAACTAAAGAAATGCAGGATTTATTGCATGCAGCTGAGCAAGTTGGAAAGCATACTTTGCAATGTGGTTCTGATTCTTTGGAGGCCTCCTGCAGGGACGCTGTTACAGGTTCTGTCATCAGGAGACATGCTTGGTTAAAGGAATAAAATCTACCAGATCATGTTAAAGCAAAATTATTAGATGCTCAATTACAGCATGATACCTTGTTTGGTGTTAAAGCAGAAGAGGTGTTAAAAAAAATGGAGGACAAAGCTAAATCTATGCAAACGGTTAAGGATTTATTACAGGTACAACCACCAAGATTTAGCAGACACTGGCCTACAAAGAATTGGTCCTTTCCAGTGTCAGACAGACCACAAAGGGGCAGATACAGACGCCCAAGAGGCAGATCCCAGCCCCAAGGTTCGTACAGATCTAAACAGTGGGGTGCTTCTACCTCCAAAAGTGGAGAAGACAAATCACAGCCCTACAGGAAACTGTCCCAATGACTTCCCCCTGCCTGCACCAAGCACTTATCTTCTGGCATCACCTTTAGGGGAAAAAACTAGCACTTTTTTCTCAAAATTGGCACATAATAACCCAGGACAAATGGGTCCTAGACATAGTGTCACAAGGCTACAGGTTTCACTTCCATACCCGGCCAAGGACAAACAGCTGGCCAGACCTGCCAAAACATCAATGGGGCAGAGGCACAAAAACAAGTCTTATCCCTCATGGACATGATGGCCATTCAACAAGTGCCAGAGCAAGAGCAGGGACAAGGATTTTACTCGACTGTTCTTGGTACCAAGAAAGGACAAGACCTGGAGACCAATATTGGACCTATCTATTCTAAACATATATCTGGATATACCAAAATTCAAAATGTTGACTCTACAGCAGCTTCTGCCCATGCTGGGCAAGAAGAGACTTGGCTTGTGACTTTAGACCTAAAAGAGGCATACCTGCATGTCCCAATCAGACAAACATGCAGAAGATACATCAGATTCAAAGCTGACTCAATGCACTACCAAATGTTCATCGTGCATACAGCTGCAGTAATCACAGATGGGGTTTTCAGCCATCAGGCGGTCCCTCGGTCGGCCGAATTCCAAAGTCTTGGTCCGGCGTCGGTTGTCGTCGCTTACTCTTCTGACGTCAGGAAGGCCAGAGTATATAAGACACAGCCGACGCCATGTTCTTCAGTCTTTTGCCGCGTGCCGAAGCAGAAGCAGTTCGCAAGTGCCGGTCGGCCAGCTCCTGAATTACGAAAATAATTGGAACCGAAGTCTTCATTAAAGCTAAGTACCCCATTGGGGAAACTTTTCTTGCCTCAGACCGATGTCAGAAAAAGTTAATAATTGTATTTCTTGTGGGAAGCAAATACCGCATAAGGATTTCCATTCCCTTTGCATACCTTGTTTGGGCCCAGACCACGACGTCTCGGGCTGTCGCTTTTGCACTACCTTCAATAAACACCATCAAGCGTCGGGGCGGAGTTCGCCCAACACTACTTTGGTAAAGCTTTTGATTATAAAATGTCGTCGGACACTCCGACTACCGTTTTGACCAAAAAACGCAAGGAAAAGGACCGACACGCGAGGCCCGCGGTCCCCGCCGACACCACGCCAAAACAGGCTACACGTGGTCCGGTTCTCAGCGAGATGCCTTTGCAGTCCCTGACTACCAACGACACTCCTTTGGCGGTGTCCTCTGTACCCGAGACCGCTGGGTCCTCGGCCCTTTCCCAGACTACAACCGAAGCCCCTGCTATTGTCGAGCCTACTAATGTGGACAGGTCCACCTCCACCCATGGTGTATTTAGGCCCTCATCTTCTTTTTCTATTAAGGCCTTTACTAAATCCAAAACAGCCAGGCATCCCACGAGGCCTGTTGCACAGGGCCCATCCCCTGGACCCATGCCTAAGAAACAGATGCTTAAAATGGCTGAGGATCTTATTACTCTTATCAGAGGTTCTCAGCCCCCTCCTGACAAGAGACCCAGAGTGGAGGAAGAATCTCCCTCTTCTGATCAGGGATCCATTATATCAGAACATTCTGATGCAGAGGAACACTCTTACTCCCCTTTTGAGGATTCGGATGCAGAACAGTCCATTCCTTCTGTATCCCCTCCTGAGGATTTTTCTTTTGGGGAAACCTTGCATACCTTGAGGGAACACTTCCATTGGGAAGGCCAAGACTTTTCAGATTCCAAGAAAAGACTTAGGGAATTTCTTTGGTTACCTCGGCACAGACCTCTGGCTATACCCCCTGTTTTGGAGGTACTGGATGATGTCTATTCGGAGGCTTGTCTTAACCCTGATTCTCTGCCTCCTGCACCAGTAAAACCTGATAGATATTACAGAGTACCCAGTTCTCACCAATTTCTCTACAAAGGCCATAATGCTGACCCTGAAACCATTACACAAGGTCCCAAGGGACTAAAGGCCTCCACTGCCAAGAATCCACTTCCTGCAGAAAGGGAATCCAGATCTCTAGAAAGGTGGGGTAAAAAGGTATATACCTCTGCCACCCTAGCCATGAGGGCCTTAAACTGTCAGTTTCATATGATTAAATATCAACAGTACCTGTTATCACAATTAAGGAACAAAATGTCTCAACCTGAACAACCAGATTTAAAAGAGTTACAGGATATGATGCATAGTGCAGAGCAAGTGGGTAAACACACCTTACAATGTGGTTATGATGCCCTAGAGGCTTCCAGTAGAGCGGCTGCTACAGGATCAGTCATTCGCAGACAGGCCTGGCTTAGGGAACAAAATTTGCCTGATCATGTGAAAGCTAAACTTCTTGATGCTCCTTTACAAAAGGATGTACTATTTGGTACTAATGCTGAGGATATACTACGAAAAATGGAAGAAAAAGCCAAATCTATGCAAACTGTCAAAGCTTTCTTACAGGTCCAACCACCACGTTTTAGCAGGAATTGGCCTTCAAAAAACTGGTCCTTTCCAGCCACTGACAAGCCCCAAAGAGGTAGATACAGACGCACAAGGGGCAGAGGGCAATCACAAGGATCATATAGAGGCAGACAATGGCAATCTCCAGCACCAAGAGGTGGTGAAGACAGTGCACAACAATACAGGAAGCAAACCCAATGACTCCCTCATTTCCATGCCAAGCAAGCCTAAGCTGGCAGCACCTTTGGGAGGGAAACTAGCATTATTTGCAAGCAATTGGCATATTGTCACAACAGACAAATGGATACTGGACATTATAAACAGAGGCTACAAATTTCAATTTCCACTCTTCCAAAAATGAGAGGCATGCCAAACCTGCCACAAAATCAAAGGGCAGAGGCACAACTGCAAATTTCAAAGCTCATAAACATGAGAGCTATACAAAAGGTACCTACGCACCAACAAGGTCAAGGTTTTTATTCAAGACTCTTTCTGGTACCAAGAAAAGGAACCGACTGGAGACCCATTCTGGACTTATCCATCCTAAACACATTTCTACTCGTACCAAAATTCAAGATGCTCACATTACAGCAACTTCTTCCCATGCTGGGCAAGGAGTTTTGGCTGGTAACATTGGACCTCTCGGAGGCATACCTGCATGTCCCAATCAGACAAAGCTGCAGAAGATACCTCAGATTTTTTGCAGGTTCAATCCACTATCAATTCTCTGCATTGCCCTTTGGCTTATCTACTGCGCCCAGAGTATTCACAAAGTGCCTGGCATCAGTGATTGCCTACTGCAGACTTCAAGGGATACAAATTTACCCTTATCTGGACGACTGCCTGATCCAAGCGGACAGCAAACACATACTACTGGAACATCTGGCATATGTGACACGGTTACTGCTTTCTCTGGGATATACCATCAACAAGGAGAAATCAAGGCTAACACCATCTCAGAAAATAACCTTCCTGGGTGCCAGCTTGGACACAAACACCCAGATGGCATATCTTACACCAGAAAAACAAGGGCAACTATCTCAGTACTTCAAAACACTAGCAAAATGTACCAGGCTTACTGCAAGGAAAATCCTGCAGGCTCTGGGATTCATGGCATCTTGCATTCTTCTAATCCCATGTGCAAAGCTGCATATGAGGAAACTTCAATGGTACCTAAAAAATCTATGGTCTCAACACAGTCACAGTTTGGAAACAATTATACCAATAATTCCATGTTTGCAAAAGGAATTTCTATGGTGGGCCCAAGCATGTCAAGTAAACACAGGCCTTCCATTCTGCAAGCCTCAAGCAAAACAAGTCATAACCACAGACGCCTCAGATTACGCCTGGGGGGCGCACATGAAGGACAAGTGCATTCAGGGCAGATGGTCCCAAAAGGAAAAGCACCTTCACATCAATCAAAAAGAAATGCTAGCAGTAATAAATGCAATTACAGCTTTCAAGGACTTCCTGCATCCAGGACAATTACTGATAAGAACAGACAACACCACAGTAATGTGGTACATAAACAAACAAGGAGGAACACATTCATACCCCTTGTGCAGACTAGCCATGACTCTTTGGAACTTGGTTCTGGAAAGACAAATCGAACTTCAAGCACAGTACTTGCCAGGACTGGAAAACACACTGGCAGACACTCTAAGCAGAAATATGACAGATCCACACGAATGGATGTTACATCCTCAGGTGTTTACAAAGATAATCCAAGTGTGGGGGAGGCCAGACATAGATCTTTTCGCCTCCCACAGGAACCATCAATTGAAAAAGTTTTGTTCAAGGAACTTCCATCCAAAGGCCTGGAAAGTGGACGCCCTTTCATTCAGTTGGACAGCATGGACAGTTTATGCATTCCCACCTCTGCCTCTTCTGCCCAAGGTGCTTTTGAAAGCAAGAACAGACAAACCGAGGATGATACTGATTGCTCCAGATTGGCCAAGGCAACACTGGTATCCACTCCTGAGGAGCCTAACACATACTCCTCCCTAGTCCCTGCCTCTAATACCTCTTCTGCTGACTCAGAACAGCTACAAAACTCTTCACAGTCAGCTGAAAACACTCAACCTCGCTGCATGGAAAATTCCTTAACACCACAACGGACCCTACTCTCCAAGGAGGTGCAGGATGTCATTTTGGAGGCCAGAAGACCATCTACTAGAAAAGCTTACTCCGCAAAATGGAAGCGGTTTTGCTGTTGGAATGAGAAAATAGGCCAGGACCCTAGACAATTAAACTTGCCTCAGGTTTTACAGTACCTAGCTGAACTGCTGAACAGTGGACTTTCATTTTCTTCCATAAAAATACATGCCTCAGCCATTTCTGCAGAATTCAACACGGATCCCCCTTTATTCTCTCACCCACTCTTACGGCAGTTCCTCAGAGGGGCTAAGAATATAAGACCTCCAAGGAAGCAACCAATACCAGCCTGGGACCTTAATTACATACTAGAAAAATTAACATTGCCTTCCTTTGAACCTGCTGCCTCAACAGATCTGCAATATTTGTCCTGGAAAACAGCTTTCCTTCTGGCCATCACTTCAACTCGTAGGGTTTGTGAACTACAGGCCCTCATGGCGGTGCAGCCCTTCCTCATCTTCCATCAGGACAGGGTTTCCCTTCGTACCAACCTATCTTTTATGCCAAAAGTGGTATCCAGGGTAGCCCTAAACCAAGCCATACACCTACCTACTTTTTATCCTAACCCTCAAAACAAAGGGGAGAGGCTGCTTCACTCTTTAGACATCCATAGGCAGCTACGTTACTATTTGGACAGAACAAAGTCCTTCAGGAAATCAGAACAACTTTTTGTGTCCTATGCCGTAGGGGCTCAAGGGAAACCAGTCACCAAACAGACCATTTCCAAGTGGATTGGCCACTGCATACGGTTTTGTTATTCCTATCATGGGAAATCTGTCCCTACTGGTATCAGATCTCACTCCACCAGGGCCACAGCCACCTCTACAGCCTTCCTCAGAGGTGTTCCTACTAAGGATATTTTGGAGGCAGCCACTTGGAGTTCTGTACATACCTTCACAAAACACTACCACCTGCCCTTATATTCCAGAACAAGAGCAGGCTTTGCCACTGCTGTTTTGCAGGGCATTCTGGCTCAACCCAGTTCCTCATAGTACCTACCACCCTATGCATAGCTTTGGGACTCTACCCATCTGTGATTACTACAGCTGTATGCACGATGAACATAGTAGTTTTGTACCTACCATAAATGTAGATGTTCGAGCGCTAATACAGCTGCAGTACAGGTTTCCCTCCCTCCTTCCCCACTTGGTAAAGGCATGGGGCCTAACAACCTCTTCATACCACCTGACTGGGTTATCCTGCTAAGTTTTATTTGCTTGCTTACACTGATTTGACATTACATTGCATTGCTTGCATATATGGATAAGCCTTATTTATGTATTGCCTTCCTTTTGGGGGCACCTGACATCTGGGGCAAGAAAGACTGAAGAACATGGCGTCGGCTGTGTCTTATATACTCTGGCCTTCCTGACGTCAGAAGAGTAAGCGACGACAACAGACGCCGGACCAAGACTTTGGAATTCGGCCGACCGAGGGACCACCTGACGGCTGAAAACCCCATCTGTGATTACTGCACCTGTATTAGCACTCGAACATCTACATTTATGGTAGGTACAAAACTGTACTTTCTCTGCGCTGCCCTTTGGCTTATCTACTGTGTGCAGGGTCTTCACAAAGTGCCTGGCACCAGTAATTGCATTTTGCAAACAAAGAGGAATACAAATATATCCTTACTTGGACGACTGCCTCATTCAAGCAGAGAACAAGGACATTCTACTACAACATCTGGCATTTGTAAAGAGATTTCTAACAGGCCTAGGGTACACAGTCAACGAAAAGAAATCAAAACTAGTACCCTCTCAAGAGGTAATATTCCTGGGTGCAAGCTTAAATACAACTGCCCAGATGGCTTATCTCACGCCAGACAAACAAAGGCAACTGACTACATATTTCAAACTGTTGGCAACAAAGGCCCAGTTATCTGCAAGAAAAATTCTGCAGGCTTTGGGCTTCATGGCATCCTACATTCTACTAATTCGATATGCGAGACTGCATATGAGGAAACTTCAGTGGTACCTAAAAAGTGTTTGGGCTCAACATTGCCACAGCCTGGAAACAATAATTACCCCCATTCCCTGCCTGCAGCAGGTGTTTCGATGGTGGGCGAAGGCTTGTCACCAGAACAAGGGACAGCCATTTACTTTACCCCCAGCCAAGCAGACGTTAACAACGGATGCATGAGATTATGCCTGGGGGGCCCACATGGCAGGAAGATGTATTCAAGGCACATGGTCCACAAACCAAATGCATCTGCATATCAATCAAAAAGAGATGCTAGCTGTTCAGAATGCCCTGACAGCCTTCAAGGACCTACTTCATCGGAGACAGCTACTGATAGACAACACCACGGTCATGTGGTATATAAACAAGCAGGGAGGCACTCATTCTTACCCCCTTTGCAGACTAGCCATGGCTTTGTGGAACACAGCATTGACTTACCAAGTACATCTGCAGGCTCAATTCCTGCCAGGAAAGATAAATACTCTGGCAGACGAACTAAGCAGAAACCCCATGGATCCCAACGAGTGGAAATTGGATCCACAAGTCTTCAGCATGATAACAAGGAAATGGGGATGCCCGGATATAGATCTATTTGCCTCTCCTCACAACTACCAACTAAAAAGATTCTGCACAAGGACTTATCACACACAAGCATGGAAAGTGAACGCCCTATCTTTCAACTGGAAAAACTTAACAGTATATGCCTTTCCTTCACTGCCTCTCCTCCCCAAGGTACTCCTAAAGGTCAGACAAGAGAAGCCAAAGATGGTACTGATTGCCCCCGACTGGCCCCGTCAGTACTGGTATCTAATCCTAAGGGACTTGTCTCAATGCCCGGCTTGGACCTTGCCTCAAATACCTCATCTACTGTCCCAACAAAACAATCAGATCCTACACAGCCAACTCAAGACCTTAAATCTGGCAGCATGGCGGATAATGTAGTCATACAAAACGCACCTCTCACTAAAGCTGTGATGGATGTCATATTGGAGGCCAGAAGGCCTAATACCAGAAAATCTTACGCCGGGAAATGAAAGAGATTCTGTGCCTGAAACCCAGGCACAAGGAATTGACACAGCTGTACCAAATATTCCTCAGATTTTGCAATACTTAACTGAGATGCTGGACAAAGGCCTATCCTCTTCATCAATTAAGATTCATGCCTCTGCCATTTCGGCTCATTACAATACAGAGCCACCAATCTTTTCTCATCCTTTGTTAAGGCAGTACCTCAGAGGAGCCAAAAACTTAAGGCCTCCAAGGAGATCACCAATACCTGCATGGGACCTCAGTTATGTTTTGGAAAAACTCACCCTGCCTCCTTTTGAGCCAGCCGCTACAACTGATATAAAATTTTTATCTTGGAAAACAGCTCTGCGCCTAGCAATAACCTCTGCAAGACGAGTCTCAGAGCTACAGGCACTCATGGCTGTGGAACCTTTTATCATTTTTTATCCAGACAGGGTTTCTCTGAGGACAAACCCATATTTATGCCTAAGGTAGTGTCCAGTGTGGCCCTTAACCAAACTATTCATCTGCCTACTTTTTATCCAAACCCACAGAATAAGGGGGAGAGAATTCTGCATTCTTTGGACATACACAGACAGCTACGCTTCTACTTGAACAGAACCAAAGCTTTCAGAAAGACTGAGCAACTGCTAGTGGCATATGCTGCAGGATCACAAGGAAAGGCCATCTCTAAGCAGACTATTTCAAAGTGGATAGGCCACTGCATTCGTTTCTGATATTCACAACATGGCAAGCCAGTGCCTAAGGGCATTAGGCCACATTCAGCCAGAGCAGCAGCCACTTCAGCAGCCTTCCTCAGGGGAGTACCAACCTAAGACATTTTAGAGGCTGCTACCTGGAGTTCAGTGCACACCTTTACAAAGCACTATCACTTACCACTCTACTCTAAATCCAGGGCAGGCTTTGCCACTGCAGTTTTGCAGGGCCTCATAGCCGCTCCTAATGCTATTTAGCTCCAGCCTCCCAACCATAGCTTTGGGATTCAACCCAAGTGTAATGACTGCAACAGTGAAACACGAAGAACATAGTACAGTTGTGTACACTTACCATAAATGTAGATGTTCTTGCAGTCCAGGTTACCCACCCACCATCCCCCTTATCTTTGCTGGAACTTATCTGCACTTCTCTTATCTATACAACCTATGTGGTGTATTTGCTTGTAGATGAAGGTATTTCATATATTTTGGTGCATGCTTGTTTAATTGGCATATTTTTAGCCTACCCCTTTGGGGGGCACCTGCCATCTGGGGCAAGAAAAACTGAAGAAAATGGCGTCGGCTGCATCTTTTATACCCCTGGCACTCTGACGTTAGGGAAGAGGCGACAGCAACCGATGCCGGACCTAGACTTTGGAACTCAGGCCGACTGAGGATAACCCAAGTGTAATGACTGCAACAGTGAATACACTCGGTACATCTACATTTATGGTAAGTGTACACTTAACATAAATGTAGATGTTTGTGTATTCACTGTTTTAGTCCTGCTTTCCCTCCCTCCATCCCCCTTTTTTCTTTTCTTTCCTTAGAAGGGACATATTGGTATTTACTTTCTACTGGTGGGGGGGTCTTCCACCAGAACCTGGCTCCTACTTGGGGGCGCCTGACAGGTTAGGGCAAGAAAAACTGACGTAATGGTGTTGTCTGCCTTACTTTATACTACTGATAACCTGATGTCAGTCCAGAAGCGACGGCAACCGACACAGAAATACTAAGCCTCTGGTATTCGGGCCGGCCGAGGGCTACCCTTGCAGGAATAACCCAAATGTGATGACTGCAACAGTGAATACACTCGAACATTTACACTTATGGTAAGTGTACACAACTGTACTTTCCTTCCCTGGTTGCTGTTCCTGTTTTGTCTTGGTTCTCTGGATATTTGTGGGTTCACCTTCCCCTCTGCATTTGAAGGGTGGCCCCTCTTCTCACTTAACTTTAGGAGGTAGTCACCATCCTTGGACAGGACTTTTCTCTTGGTTTCCTAAAGTGGGCAGGAGCAGGGAGGAATGATAGGGCCCCCTCCATTCCTCTGATTACTGTGATCTTTCTGGGAAAAAGGTTTCTACACAAATGTATTGATTTGCATTAATTAAACTAGTACTTAGTTTCTCGGTGTCCAGTGAGTGGTGAGTCTGCTTTGTGCCGATTCTGTGCACTTCTGGATATTCTGTCCTCTGGCACCATCTGCAGTCTGGTCTGCTCCTGTTTTACAAGACCTGCCTCCAGTGCTTTTTTTTTTTGTACTGTGCCCCCGTGGACCATCAACACTGACTTGCCAGGTAGCCTTCCTTCCACAGATATAAATTTATAAATTTGAACCCTTGAGTTCGCTGTCCTAATATTTGGGCCTGTAGCTGGCCACAGGATAGTTCACAAGCTACTGCCTCCTTGGTGGGTTTACTGCTTGGGCCTGAACCCAAGCCTAAGAACTGTTAAGAACAGTCCCCAGAGTTAGCTGTAACGTTTACATTCTTATGTCAGTTATATACAGAGGACCATCCTTGATGAGTCACGAATGACCCCATTGCCCACTAGTCATTTCTACAACAGATGTCTGTGTTATTTCTTTGGTCAGTATTCATCCTTGAGCCATAGCACCTTGCCACCAGATGAGGATTGGAATGCTTTGGGTAGGGCTTACAAAAGTGTATTTTTTTTCTCTCACATTAAGGATTCAACCCTTTGCTGTCTGTTTCACCTGTCGAGATGTTGCTTAACCCTAGTGGGGCAAAGTCTGGAAAAGCTTTCAGCCCTGTCTTACTTTGTGCTCAGAGGAGCTGCTGAAGACATTGTCCATGCCTCCTGCAGTCTGCTGTCAGTGAGATCACTCCCGCTTTCTGACATCATTGTGGTTAGAGCAGAGTGTCGTGCATGTTTCTGGGCAGAGCTGCATAGATTAGTTACTTCGTGTAAGAGCACATACACACCGTGTGTGTTGTCCTTTTCTTTTGAGGTTGGTTCGGTTTGGTCTTGCCTACCAGGAGCTGGTTACCTGCAAAAGAGGAGATGGGCCCTTGTGCAGTTTATGGCTTCTCTGATCTGCTGCAGTCTAGTCTGCTCCTGTTTAGGAGGAAACTGATCTGCTGCTATCTTCTGCATTTTATTACAGGTCAAGCCATCGACTAAGGAAGAAGCAGCCCCCCTCCCCCACTGAAAAGTTTAGAGGACCCTCAATTTTAAGTTGGTCTTAACCTTCAGAAACAGAATCTTCACCTTAAGGAAGAATACTGAGGAACTGCAGTTCCCTTCTAATCTGTACTTTTCTGACTGGGGATCAGTGACAGAAAAGGAGGGAAAACTTTTTCAGTTGTCGGTGATAAAACAGAAATAAAAATATTCAGGACCAGTAGCAAATTTATTAGTAATGCCAGCATGTGTTTCTTGCGCAGAGAGAGAGAGAAGGAGAAGGAGAAGGCATGTAACTCAGTGATTTGTTTTCCTGGGAAATTCCCTAAAAATGACCAATCCATGGCTGGGGTACTACTCAGGGATATACGCTGTTACTCTTAAGTGATGAACCTTCATCTGCTACCCCCCCCAAGATTACAAAGAATGGTTCTTTCTTGCCTGCTAAGGGCTAACTAACCACCATAGAGGATGTGTCTGACGTTCGGTCCTTAATGGCTGAAGGTGCTACATGACTGGGATCAAGAGACAGTGATGAGTGGTCTGAGGGAGTCTGGTCTGGCTCACAGCAGAGTCACCTTTAGGCAGCTGAGGAGGTGATAGAGATCTCTGAACCAAAGACTCCCAAAAAATATATTTCTTGCTGACAGGAAAGGAAGAAATGAGACCATTATATGTTGCATGGTTCAGTCAAGAGAGTACCAGCAAGGTGGGTACCTGAGCTTGAATTAGTCAGTAATCTAGTGACAAAGGCAAGTTCTGAGGGGAGCAGTTTCAATAGCAGCCCCCAAAACAATGATATCCATGCCCCCAAAACAATGATATCCATGCCCCCAAAACAATGATATCCATGCCCCCAAAACAATGATATCCATGCCCCCAAAACAATGATATCCATGCCCCCAAAACAATGATATCCATGCCCAAACACCATTATTCCTCCTAGTAGTGCAGAAGAAAAAGTAGCCACACAAAGCATTTAAATATTTTCACAAACATTGTCAGCTGAAAAAAACATCCTTTTACAGACAGTCCATAGTATAACAATTCCTAGCAAAAAGTCAGTTAAGTTTTCACAGAAAAATGGTATTTCCTCAAAAGAATAATGTAGTGGAAGGCCTTTCCCCAAAGGGACCATATCTGCCCAGCATTGAAAGTTCGTTGCCCAACCGTCAGCTCCATGAAGCCCGCAGAGGGAACACACTTCATCAGCAAGAAATCTCAGAAGACTTTTTGCTGTCTAACTGCCTTATATATTGAGTTTGGCTCAAGCTCCGGACTGTTGGGGTGCGTGGAACACACTTAATCTTTGTGAAGCTGGAAAGCTGGTCATATCCTTGGCAGGATTCATCCAGTGTAGATTAGTCTGCTGCAACAGTGATCCGTTATGACATCTACTCTTATGGTAAATTCTGATGTTCTTCGTGTTTCACTATTGCAGTCATTACATTTGGGTCATCTGCTTGCAGGTTGCCCTCAGTTGTCCTGATTAACAAAGTCTTGGGTCCTGCATCGGTTGCTGTCCCTTCTTTCATGACGTCAGTTCGTCATGGGGTATAAAACATGCAGCCGACGCCATTACATCAGTCTTTCTTGCCATGTGGTGCCCGAAGCAGAAGCAGTTTGCAAGTGCCGGTCCGACATCTCCTGAAATTTTCGTTTTTGAGTTTCAGAACCGAAGTCTTCGTCTAAAGCTAAGTACCCCGTTGGGGAAACTTTTTCTTGCTCCTTACCGATGTCAGTAAAAGTTAATAATTGCATTAGTTGTGGAAAGCAAATACCTCATAAAGATTTTCATTCGTACTGTATTCCTTGCCTAGGCCCTGACCACGACGTACCTTGCTGTCGGTTTTGTGCTTTATTTAATCAGCGCACTATCTGTCGTCGGTATATTTTTGTCTCTAAATATTTCGGTTCTCTGTTTAATTATCCAGAAATGTCGGTTAGCCATCCGACTACCAGGATTCTGAAAAAACGCAAAGATAAAGACAGAGACAGACCACCGAGGTCCAAAACTGCCTACGACGCTTCTTCTAAGCCAGTCGCCAGTTCGCTGGTACTCAGTGAGGCACTTTCACAGCCCCTGATAACCCGCTACATCTGATTCGCAGGCTTCTACTGAGACCCATTTGGAGTCTGGTATGCCGCGAGATGCTTCAACTATGGAACTCGCGAATGTGTCTACCTTGGATGGGTCTGGAGCCACTGTGCAGGCACTGGCTTCTAAGGGTGTATTCAGACCTACGGACTTGCATATTAAATCAACGCCGTCTTCATTACTTAGGCCTAAATCTCGATCCATGTCTAAAAAAACGACACCCAGTCTAAAAAAACGACACCCAGGCCACATGCTCAGGCCTCTTATGCCTAAAAAACAAATGATAAGAATGGCTGAAGATCTAATAACTCTAATCGGGGGTAGCCACCCCCCCCCCCCTTCTAAGAGGCCTAGGACTGAGGTTGATTATGAATCTTCTGAGCAGGATTCTGTTTTTTCTGACTCTTCTGATGATCTGGATTTGCCCTTACCCACTTATGAGGATTCTGATGCAGAGGACAATATTCCCTCTGCTTCCCCTCCTATGGATTTTTCTTTTGGTGAAACCTTACATACTCTAAGGGAGCATTTCCACTGGTAAAGCCAGGATTTTTCTAATTCAAAAAAGAGGCTTAGGGATTTCCTTCTTCTTACCTCAGCATAGGCCTTTAGCTATTCCTCCTGTACTAGACATTGTTGATGATGCTTTCTCGGAATCTAGTTTGGCCCCTGATTCCCTGCCTCCTGCTCCCGGAAAACCTGTCAGATACTACAGGGTCCCTGTGTCCCACAAGTTCCTTTTCAAAAATCCTATTGCAGATCCAGAGACTGCTTCACAGGGCCCAAGGGCATTAAGGCTTTTACTGCTAAAAATCCTACCCCTTCTTGTAGAGACTCCAGGGCGCTGGATAGATGGGGTAAGAAGGTTTACACTTCTGCAACCTTGGCCATTAGGGCTTTAAACTGCCAGTTTCATATGTTAAAATATCAGCAACATGTTATTGGACTGCTTAAACAGAAAAGGATGTTGATTCCTGACTGTGTGGAAAATAATGAATTACAGGATTTAATGCATTCTGCTGAACAAGTTGGAAAACATACTTTGCAATGTGGTTTTGATTCATTAGATGCCTCTTGCAGAGCTGCTTTTACTGGGTCTGTGCTCAGAAGGCATGCTTGGCTTAAGGTGCAATCTTTGCCTTATCATGTTAAAGCTAAATTATTGGATGCTCCTTTAAATCAGGACTGCCTGTTTGGCAACAAGGCTGAGGAAGTTCTTAAAAAGATGGAATATAAAGCTAAATCTATGCAAACTGTTAAAGATTTTTTTACAAGTTCAGCCTCCTAGATTTAGTAGACACTCGCCCTCTAAGAATTGGTCCTTTAAAGCCCCTTCCAGGTCTTCTCAAGCCAAACCCAGACACAGCAAAAACCTCAGGTGTTAGTCCCAGGGGACTCACAAAACTAAGCAGTGGGAGGCCTCCACTTCCAAGTCTGGGAATAATAAGACTCTCCCCTATGGTAAACTGTCTCAATGACTTCCTTTTAAATTTTCCAAGCACATATCAGCTGACTGCCCCTTTGGGGGGAAAGATTACTCTTCATGCAAAGAATTGGGAACTCATTACCCAGGATAAATGGGTTTTAAATATAGTGTCCCAGAGATACAGATTTCACTTCCACACATTGCCAACACCAAGTGGGTGGCTGGACCTACCCCCAAATCAGTGGGCAGAGGCCCAAAAACAAGTTCTTTCTCTCTTAAGCATGGGGGCTATTCAACTGGTACCAGAAGAGGAAAAGTGACAAGGTTTCTACTCAAGACCTTTCCTGGTACCCAGAAAAGACAATTTGTGGCATTCTATCCTGGAGCTGTCTATTCTAAACACCTTTTTGGAGATTCCAAAATTCAAGATGCTGACTCTTCACCAATTACTTCCTATGCTAGGCAAAGATGCCTGGTTGGCAGCACTAGATTTAAAAGAAGCATACCTGCATATCCCAATCAGGGAATCTTGCAGAAGTTACCTACGCTTCAAACAGGCTACACACACTATCAGTTCTCTGCACTGCCCTTTGGCTTATCTACTGCACCCAGGGTATTCACAAAGTGCCTAGCTCCAGTTATTACATTTTGCAGGCAAAGACATATTCAAATGTACCCATACCTGGACGAGTGTCTAATTCAGGCAGAAAGCCAGGACATACTTTTGAATCATCTGGCCTTTGTAAAAAGGGTTTTAACTTGTCTGGGGTACACCATAAACAAAAATACTAAACCTGGTATCCTGTCAACAAATTATATTCCTGTGAGCAAGCTTGAACACAACTTCCCAGATGGCTTACCTCACGCCAGAAAAGCAAATTAATTTGACAGCCTACTTCAAACAAGTGGCCACAAAAACCCTGTTATCTGCAAGACAAGTACTGCAAGCCTTGGGGTTCATGGCCTCCTGCATTCTTCTAATTCCATATGCAAGACGGCATATGAGGAAACTACAGTGGTATCTAAAAAGCCTATGGTGTCAACATTCTCAAGACCTAGAAACAGCGATTGCTATCATACCTTGTCTACACCTAGAGTTCCTTTGGTGGTCCGAGGCCTGCCACCAAAACAGGGGACTACCTTTCACACCACCTCCTGCCGCCCAAACCCTAACAACAGATGCATCAGACTATGCATGAGGGGCTCACCTGGCAGGGAAGTGCATTCAGGGCAAATAGAACCCAAGTCAAATGCACCTGCATATCAATCAAAAAGAAATGTTAGCTGTACAGAATGCTGTGACAGCCTTCAAGGACCACATTCTTCCAGGACAACTAATGGTAAAGACGGACAACACCACTGTTATGTGGTACATTAACAAGCAGGGGGGTACACATTCTTACCCCCTCTGCAGACTAGCCATGGCATTGTGGAACACAGCCTTGAGCTACCAAGTGCACCTACAAGCTCAATTCCTGCCAGGAGAATTAAATACACTGGCAGACGGACTAAGCAGAAACCTCATGAACCCACACGTGTGGAAACTGGAACCAAGGATTTTCAACATGTTGACAAGCAAATGGGGGAGCCCAGATATAGACCTGTTTGCCTCTCCCCAGAACTACCAATTGGACAAATTTTGCGCAAGGACTCCCCACAAACAAGCCTGGAAAGTGGATGCTCTGTCCTTCAGCTGGAAAAACCTATCAGTCTATGCCTTCCCCCCTCTGCCTCTGCTTTCCAAAGTACTACTAAAGATCAAACAGGACAAACCAAGGATGATTTTGATTGCTCCAGACTGGCCGCGCCAACACTGGTACCCCCTCCTGCGCAGTGTGTCACAGTTATCTCCATGGCACCTGCCTCAGACTCCTTCCCTGCTGTCTCAGCAGGAGAACCAGATTCTACACCCTCAGCTTCCAACACTGAACCTTGCAGCCTGGCTAACTACTTTATCTCTCCTTTACCATCCTTCAACAAACCTGTGATGGATATCATCTTAGAGGCAAGGAGGCCTAGTACTAGAAAATCTTATGCTGAAAAATGGAAAAGATTCTGCGCCTGGAACCAGTCAAGGGATGAGCACAGTAGTGCCCAATTTACCTCAGATTTTACAATACTTAACTGAGATGCTTCACAAGGGCCTGTCTTTTTTTCCTCCATTAAAATCCACGCCTCAGCCATTTCAGCTCATTGTAACACAGAACCTCCCCTCTTCTCTCATCCACTGCTCAAGCAGTTCCTCAGAGGGGCCAAAAATTTGAGACCACCCAGGAGAGCTCCAACTCCAGCCTGGGACCTTAACTTTGTCTTGGAGAAACTCACTCTACCACCTTTTGAGCCAGCTGCTACTGGAGACTTAAAATTTCTTTCTTGGAAAACAGCTTTCCTTTTAGCAATCATTTCAGCTAGAAGGGTATCTGAATTACAGGCCCTTATGGCAGTGGAGCCTTTCATCATCTTTCATGTGAACAGGGTGTCCCTCAGAACCAATCCATCCTTCATGCCCAAGTTGGTATCCAGTGTGGCTCTTAATCAGTCCATTCATTTGCCAACCTTCTTTCCCAATCCACAGAATAAAGAGGAACGGATACTGCATTCCTTGGATGTGCACAGACAACTTAGATTCTACTTGGACAGGACTAAACCTCAAAGGAAATCTGAACAACTGCTGGTAGCATTTGCTGCAGGGGTAGAGGGGAAGGCTATTTCAAAGCAAACCATTTCTAAATGGATAAGCCATTGCATTCATTTCTGCTATAAGCACCATGGAAAACCTATCCCCCAGGGGTTCAGACCTCACTCCAAACTGCATCTACCTCTACAGCCTTTCTCAGAGGCATCCCTACCAGGGACATCCTAGAATCTGCTACCTGGAGTTCTGTACATACTTTCACCAAGCATTATCATTTGCCAATTTTCTCTAAATCCAGAGCTGGCTTTGCCACTGCAGTCTTGCAGGGCTTTATAGCTGGCCCTAATGCTATCTAAACTTCTCCTCCCAACCATAGCTTTGGGAATCTACCCAAATGTAATGACTGCAACAGTGAAACACGAAGAACATAGTATAGTTGTGTACACTTACCTTAAATGTAGATGTTCGAGTGTATTCACTGTTGCAGTCCTAGTTACCCTCCCTCCAGCCCACTAACTTCTTTTGGCTATACCTCAACTTTCCTTTACTATGCTTAAAAGCCTTTTTGTTGTATTTGCTTTTTTGTTGGAGGTGTATCTTTGTGCTCTTATGTTTTAATTGCTTCCCATTAAGGGGGCACCTGATATCTGAGGCAAGAAAAACTGATGTAATGGTGTTGGCTGCATGTTTTAAACCCCTGACGACCTGACATCATGGAAGAAGGGACAGCAACTGACGCAGGACTCAAGACTTTGTTAATCAGGCCAACTGAGGGCAACCTGCAAGCAGATAACCCAAATGTAATGACTGCAACAGTGAATACACTCGAACATCTACATTTATGGTTAGTATACACAACTGTACTTTACACAGGTTTTCCTTTGTAGAGTTCCACTATCAATACAAAATGCTGCTTTTTGTGCTCTGCTTTATTCTGCATTCACTAAAGTTGCAAATAAAGCAGTAAAAAATAAAATAACAGATGGAGGTGCGGAAACATGGCAGTGGTACAGCAAGGCTCAATAAAACATTTTTTAATGCAAGTTTAACGTCAGTAGTACAAGTTTAACATCGGTAAGCCCTTTCACACTACAAGAATGCTTCTTCAGACCATAAAACAAGGAGTCTGGGGATGAACACATTTTTGAGTCTTAGAGAAAATAAGAGGGAATAAAAGGGGAGGTGACTTTAGGAACTTCACAGAACAACACAAACTGTCTTGGATTATTAATTTACAAACGGAAAGGTTCCCTAGTATTAATGACAGAGTTTCTTTAAGACCATTATTAAAGAGGAGGGATGTTCCCAAAAAGGTTTAAATGATTTTTAAATGTCATTTCAATGTGATTAGTAACATTTTGATTACTATGTGATTAAGTTTTAGTTCAAAACAGTTACTTGTTTTGTTTTATGGTCTGAAGAAGCACTCTTGTAGTGTGAAAGTGCTTACCGATTTTAAACTTGTACTACTGACTTTAAACTTGTATTAAAAAACATTTTATTGAGCCTTGTACAATAGAGAAACGTACTAAACAAACAGTTTGTTAAAACACAAATAGGCACAAAAATTGCTCAATGCCTTCTAGGAGTACAACATCAGAAGAAATTGATGCCAATAAATATACTCATGAACTAATTACCATAAATTAATCAATTACGCTGTTACATAGTGCTATTATCCTAAAATGAGCCCATCATAATATATTAAAATAGAAATGCACAGAAAAAAGAACTAAATCAAAAGTTTCCATGTACATTCTGCATTAAGCCCATTAGGGCTTAAAGTACCATATTTTAAAATATAAATGCTTTCTTTATACAGAAGCCTGTTCTTATTGTTTACATCAGAATCACCAACATAACAAACAATTTGTTCTAAAATACTTGCTTTTAGAAGCTCAGAGTTACTGTTATGAAATGCTTTGAAATGCATGGTAATTGGACTTTGAATCTTTTCTGAAACCAATACCAAGCGGCCAGTCATCGAGGAGCTTATCAACAACGCAGCAAAACGACTTGATGCAACTGAACTTTTTTCTTGTGGCTTTGATATCTCTGATGAAAGTAATATTTTGGTAAATGTGTCCCAAGTTAGTCTTAGTGAAGTTCAATTATATGTTTTAAATTAAGGACTCAAATTTATTCCAGCGGTCATGCTTAGACCATATATGTTTAATATTGAGGTTTATAGGATGTGTAGAAAACTACCTTTGTTGAATTATTTCTCTAAAGTTCTTTCTCATGTTTGTTTAGATGAAGTTTCTGCCATAGATGAAGAAGTTAATGATAGTTTTTATTCCTGTGTTTCTGACACAAGAACTAAATGGTTACTGTTATTTGGATACTACAGCTGTTAAATGTTCTAGTGATTTCATGCCGCCTTTTTTACACGAGGGCGTGCAACAGTTTTCAGCCATGGTTAATTTTGCTTTGGAACATACATACAGGGAATTTATTCACACTAAAAATGTGGTTGCTTACAATTTATCCAAAACTGAATGGAAAGTTTTAAAGGAGATGGGGAACAAAAAGAACTAATTTTTAAGCCCTCAGACAAAGGTAGGCAATTAGTAGTGATGCATGCTAAACAATATATGGATATGTGTATGGACCGTCTTAGTGATGATAAAGTGCATTCTAAAGTGACATTGTGCGAATACCAAGATGCTAAAAAAGAATTTCAGAATTTACTTTTAAAGGATACAGATTAGGGTATTTCACTAAAGCTGATACAGATAAGTTATACAATGAGAACAATTCCATGGCTGACTTTTATTGCCTTCCCAAGCTATATAAAAATATGTACAATCCACCAGGTAGGCCCATCATTTCAGCCACCAATTATTTTTACGTAACTTTTGTATATTTCTTCACAATTATTTGTTACCTTATATTATGAAATTACCATATTTTATTAAAGATTCTTTTGATTTTTTTAGATAAAATTAAAGATACTGAGTGGACAGAAGATATGTATTGGGTCTCCATTGATGTTAAAAGTTTATTTACTTCTATTCAACACCAACATGGTTTGGAAGCTGTAAAGTTTTTTCTTGGAGACAGTCCACTGAGTAATTACATATTAGAACTGATTGAATTTTGTCTAAATAATTATTTTTATTTTTTGAAGATGTCTGTGTACAAAGAATTGGTACAGCCATGGCATTTTTTGCCCGGGTATGCACACCTTTTTATGGGCAATTATGAAATAGAATATTTGTACAGACATCAGTTTCTTAGAACACTTGTTGTTTCATATTATAGATTTATAGATGACTTGGTGGTGTTATGTAAAGGTGGCTTAGCAAATCTTTCTTTTTTATTAAAGATTTGGACGTAAACAGATTTCAAATTAAATTTGATAGACTTCAGTATGGTAAGGCAATCAGAGTTTTGGACATACATCTTACAGTGATAGTTGGTGAAAAAGTTACAACTAAAATTCATCGTAAATTTGACAACACCAACCATTTTCTTTATAGATCTAGCTGTCATCCACCTCATTTGCTAGATTCTTTGCCCTTTGGGGAATTACTCAGGGTCTAAAGACTGTGTAATGACAATGAAGAATTATTTAAAGAAATGTGTACTTCAATAAATATATTTTTAAGAAGGGGTTATTATCTGAAGGATATTTATAAAGCGTTGGTTAAATTAAAACATATACCCGTTACTAAAAATAGTTATACTATGAGTTACAATAATAATTTTACTTGCAGCAATTTTATGAAAGAAAAACAAGAACAAAGAAAAATGTATATAGTTGTTTCTTAAGTTTTTTCTAATGAACAAGTTAAGATTATTAAATATTTTTGGCCTTTCTTACTTAGACTTAAGGAGTTTTCTGACTCATTGTGTAAATTTCCTAATTTTTCTTTTACTAGAGGCAGAAACATACAAGACATCATTATTTATAATAAGTTTGTTAGACCAGTAGAGAATTTATGTAAAGTTGTGACTATGTTGGGAACTAGTGCTTGTACTAGATGTTGGGGATGTAGGTGTTTGGTTAATTTTTTTAGCCATATTAATGGTATTCCTTTTAGTCCTAAGGGACACTTTTGCTGTTTTTCATCAAATGTTATTTATGTTCTTAGGTGCCCCTGCAGTCTCTCTCATATAGGGGAGACTAAAAGAGCTTTCAAATTGAGACTGCAGGAGCACATTAGGGACATTAAATCAGAAAATATTCAAAGTGCAATTGCCATGCATTTCAAAGCATTTCATAACAGTAACTCTGAGCTTCTAAAAGCAAGTATTTTAGAACAAATTGTTTGTTGTGTTGGTGATTCTGATGTAAATAATAAGAACAGGCTTCTGTATAAAGAAAGTATTTATATTTTAAAATATGGTACTTTAAGCCCTAATGGGCTTAATGCAGAATGTACATGGAAACTTTTGATTTAGTTCTTTTTTCTGTGCATTTCTGTTTTAATATATTATGATGGGCTCATTTTAGGATAATAGCACTGTGTAATAGCTTAATTAATTGATTAATTTATGGTAATTAGTTTGAGTATATTTGTTGGCATCAATTTCTTCTGATGATGTACTCCTAGAAGGCATTTACTGCCGAAGTGGTAGAGAAGAGCAATTTTTTGTGCCTATTTTTGTTTTAATAAACTGTTTTTAGAACATGTTTCTCTCTTGTATCTGGCCTTTTGTTGTTCACTAGTTTTGGTGGTCTACAGTCGAGTTTTAATATTTTATTGAGCCTTGCTGTATTGCTGCTATGTTTCCGCACCTCCATCTGTTTTTTATTTTTTACTGTTTGACTTGTGATTCCATAGATGAGAGGGATGGTTAATTCCAAGGAATTCCTTTATTTCATCAGTTACAAATAAGCTTGCCACTGTGAAGGAGGCCTTTCAGAATAAGGAACTCCATGTGTTTCTCTGTGTGGATGAACCTTTACTGACCTGTTACAAAAACTTCCTGGTAACTTCCCTTCTCATTCTCTGATTTATATCAAAGGATTGCTGTTATCAGCATGGTGTTGAGCGTGCTTCATTTTTGGTTACTCCTCCCTGTGGGGAGGGCTTGGGAGATCATCTTCATTAGACAGATTTGTGAATACAGCTGAATAAAACAGCATTATATAATTTGTGTCCTTTGGGCTTCATGGCCGGCATGCTGTCCTTGGTGTCATTTGTATAACTGAGGATGTGGATGTTGCATTGGAGTGAGGTATTAATTGCTGCAGAGATATCGCACTCACACACACACACCTCCTTCTGGTGTCAAATTCTTAACAAGGCTTCAAAGTTGTGGACAGTCTCATCCATCTGAATCTATGTATTCCCTTCCATAAGACAAAAACTTACCTCATTTCTTGATTGCAGATACCTCGTTTTCAGGGTAGGTTCCATATGCAGTCCTTCATGGTTCAAAGGACCTGGAATCCCCCAAAAGGAGGGAGGTGCATAAATAGTTAGACTGTCTTTCCATGAAGTTTCTGGGGGAGACCCTGGAACTAGAGCCCACTCTTAATTCAGTGCAGCATCCATTCCATGGAATGGTATATGTACTAACAAGGGGGCACGTTTATACCCCTTTCACAGAAAAGCCTTTGCATGTTTTACAGTGGGCAATACACAGGGGTATCACTCTTGTAGCTATTCACATCCTGGGAGTATTGTATGTGCTGGTGGATTCCATGAGCTGCTCCTGTAGTCCTTTGTTGCATTTAAGAATTGGGAACATGGTCTGGTCTTTCGCTTCTGGGATCATTACCCCAGAGATTTTTCTGTTTGCCATTGAGAATGTGGAGGTTCTTCTCTTCTGTTAAATATAACATGTAAGAAATCAACATCAGGTGCCTTCTAACTTCCATGCCAGAAGAGAATGATTGGTGGAAAAGGCATACAGAAATCTCATTGTGTGATTAATTAGAAAATTAAGAGCCTAGAACTCTGCCATTTTGACCATTAGTGGCAGACAAGAGTGTGATTTCAGGTTGTTAAATCCCTGGCATCACAAGAAACCATCCTGGTACAAGTGGGGAAATTCACCCACTGTAGGTGATGGCTGGCTCCATTTCTATCTATGGTTTCTGGTTTCTGGTTTAGATCCCTTGCCGCCATGAGGTGCTGGCTAGAGTGTCAGAAGTGAAAACTTTGTATCCATTAGATGTGTTTTGTAAAGTGGTACTGATTATGCCTGTGTCATTCAAGATATAGTGTACATGTTCAACACTTTTATGTTATGCACGTGTGCACTTTGGTCTGTGCTGTTACACAATCATTGTACATGTTTTAGCTGCTTATGCCCATTATGGTCTTGTTGATGGTAGGACTGCGGTGTATCACTTTCCTAAAGGTGTACTACACTTTCATCTTTTATTTGAAAAAGAGTTTGGCTTCTTGAGATTTGAATTAATTTGACTAACTGGTTTGTCTGTCCTGTTTGAGCCTTCTGGCTTGGTGGCTGTGAAAGTCACGTTTTCTGTGTCTGTCTGTTATACTGATAGGATCGTTTCATGCCCTTATTTGTAGGTCACTATATAAGGCCTTTCACAAGAATTGGGTGCTGCTTACGACTGATCCACATTTCTTCCCAAAAGTGTTGTTGTAGTTGTGCTTAAACCAGTCAGTTGAGGTGTATTTATGCCGGCAGAAACTAGATGAAAGAGCCTTTCATGCCCTGACCATGCACAGCTGGCTCAGATTTTTGCATGAAACTAGTACCTGATGTATTAAGGAAGTCAGAACAGCTGTTTGTCTCTCCTTTGCCCCAGGATGAGATACAAGGTTCAGGTAGATGCTAAGCAAGCCATTTCTAAATGAATTATAAAGTACATCATCTTTTGCCATGTGGTGGTGAACTGCCTATTGGAAAATGGCACTGTTATAGGCCAGTCACAAGGGCATGGGTACTTCCAGTGCTTGCTTCATGACCGTTGTAATTCCAGACATTTGTGAGGTGGCTATGTTTCACTGATCTATCTTTACCAAATATTACTGCTGAGACCTTAGTGGCTTCCTCTGGTACCATTGTGCTCTAGGACTTTGCCTTCTTAGACTTTGCTTTCTGGATGTCTTCCCTCGCCTGCCTCCCATGGGGCTTTAATACCGCTTGGGATTCTTCCTAGTCTGTCAACCCACAAAAGCAAGGTCTTCATTATTATGCTTAACAGATGTGTTATAATTACATCATTGATGTGTTTGAGGACTGTCCTAGGTTACCCTCCTGCTTGAAGTCCTCTGTAAGTCATGCAAGACCAAGACATCTCATTAAAGCCATGTCACACCTTTATTAAATTCTTACATTGTAGACAGAGATATAAATACAGATGCAATAACAGGAAAAAGACAGGAAACATTTTTTCATTTTCTTTCTTTATACACATGCCTTAACAATTATTCACTCCAGCATTACAGAAATTGCTCAGTTCCTGCCTTCCCTTAATTCTCATGCCTCCTCTTCCTCCTGAACATTGTTATGCATGTAATCTCACAAATTCCATTTATTGCTGAGTGATTTGCTCCAGTTCTTTCATCTCTTTTACAATATTCAGTACAGCAGTTACACGTTTTAGCTTTTTATTTCCATTTTATAGTAATTGCTTTTTGGCAGGGCAGTAGCATTATATTTTGTAAGGCATTACCACGTATGAGAAATTCAGATTCTGTATGCCAGCTCAAAAGAATAATTTTCTTAGTTAAAACCATTTGCTCTCTCAATATTTCTGACAGAACATTCTGGCATACATTCCCAGAAAGCATGTTCCGTATTACCTTTCTGTGTCCCATCACACCTCTAACATTTGCTATCTACCTGAAGAAATTTCTCTGAAGTCTTCTTGGGGTAAAAATATCCAAAAAGATCAAAGCAAAAATAGTAAAAGTTGTGGACTTTGTTGCACACTTGGCAACCATACAGATGTCCTCGCATTGCTGTTTTGTACACTGCCTTTCTGTTCTGCCTTCCCAGTCTTTTCTAACCGCTGATTCTTATAGTGCTGTCATTTATAGGCCCTACTAATTACCCCTTTGAGCTGCGAATTTGCACTAGATTTGAGTGAAAACTGTGCGAGTGCTGTTTGTCACTCCCATTCCCTTACCTGTACTCTGTTACCAGTCCATGGTAGAGAAAGTGTCATATAACCTGCATTCCAAACTCCTGCCCCTTTTCTTTACCTGTACTCTGTTACCAGTCCATGGTAGAGAAAGTGTCATATAACCTGCATTCCAAACTCCTGCCCCTTTTCTTTACCTGTACTCTGTTACCAGCCCATGGTAGAGAAAGTGTCATATAACCTGCATTCCAAACTCCTGCCCCTTTTCTTTACCTATACTCTGTTACCAGTCCATGGTAGAGAAAGTGTCATATAACCTGCATTCCAAACTCCTGCCCCTTTTCTTTACCTATACTCTGTTACCAGTCCATGGTAGAGAAAGTGTCATATAACCTGCATTCCAAACTCCTGCCCCTTTTCTTTACCTATACTCTGTTACCAGCCCATGGTAGAGAAAGTGTCATATAACCTGCATTCCAAACTCCTGCCCCTTTTCTTTACCTATACTCTGTTACCAGTCCATGGTAGAGAAAGTGTCATATAACCTGCATTCCAAACTCCTGCCCTTTTCTTTACCTGTACTCTGTTACCAGTCCATGGTAGAGAAAGTGTCATATAACCTGCATTCCAAACTCCTGCCCCTTTTCTTTACCTGTACTCTGTTACCAGTCCATGGTAGAGAAAGTGTCATATAACCTGCATTCCAAACTCCTGCCCCTTTTCTTTACCTGTACTCTGTTACCAGTCCATGGTAGAGAAAGTGTCATATAACCTGCATTCCAAACTCCTGCCCCTTTTCTTTACCTGTACTCTGTTACCAGTCCATGGTAGAGAAAGTGTCATATAACCTGCATTCCAAACTCCTGCCCCTTTTCTTTACCTGTACTCTGTTACCAGTCCATGGTAGAGAAAGTGTCATATAACCTGCATTCCAAACTCCTGCCCCTTTTCTTTACCTGTACTCTGTTACCAGCCCATGGTAGAGAAAGTGTCATATAACCTGCATTCCAAACTCCTGCCCTTTTCTTTACCTGTACTCTGTTACCAGCCCATGGTAGAGAAAGTGTCATATAACCTGCATTCCAAACTCCTGCCCCTTTTCTTTACCTGTACTCTGTTACCAGCCCATGGTAGAGAAAGTGTCATATAACCTGCATTCCAAACTCCTGCCCCTTTTCTTTACCTGTACTCTGTTACCAGCCCATGGTAGAGAAAGTGTCATATAACCTGCATTCCAAACTCCTGCCCCTTTTCTTTACCTGTACTCTGTTACCAGCCCATGGTAGAGAAAGTGTCATATAACCTGCATTCCAAACTCCTGCCCCTTTTCTTTACCTGTACTCTGTTACCAGTCCATGGTAGAGAAAGTGTCATATAACCTGCATTCCAAACTCCTGCCCCTTTTCTTTACCTATACTCTGTTACCAGTCCATGGTAGAGAAAGTGTCATATAACCTGCATTCCAAACTCCTGCCCTTTTCTTTACCTATACTCTGTTACCAGTCCATGGTAGAGAAAGTGTCATATAACCTGCATTCCAAACTCCTGCCCCTTTTCTTTACCTGTACTCTGTTACCAGTCCATGGTAGAGAAAGTGTCATATAACCTGCATTCCAAACTCCTGCCCCTTTTCTTTACCTATACTCTGTTACCAGTCCATGGTAGAGAAAGTGTCATATAACCTGCATTCCAAACTCCTGCCCCTTTTCTTTACCTGTACTCTGTTACCAGCCCATGGTAGAGAAAGTGTCATATAACCTGCATTCCAAACTCCTGCCCCTTTTCTTTACCTATACTCTGTTACCAGTCCATGGTAGAGAAAGTGTCATATAACCTGCATTCCAAACTCCTGCCCCTTTTCTTTACCTATACTCTGTTACCAGCCCATGGTAGAAAGTGTCATATAACCTGCATTCCAAACTCCTGCCCCTTTTCTTTACCTGTACTCTGTTACCAGTCCATGGTAGAGAAAGTGTCATATAACCTGCATTCCAAACTCCTGCCCCTTTTCTTTACCTGTACTCTGTTACCAGTCCATGGTAGAGAAAGTGTCATATAACCTGCATTCCAAACTCCTGCCCCTTTTCTTTACCTGTACTCTGTTACCAGTCCATGGTAGAGAAAGTGTCATATAACCTGCATTCCAAACTCCTGCCCCTTTTCTTTACCTGTACTCTGTTACCAGTCCATGGTAGAGAAAGTGTCATATAACCTGCATTCCAAACTCCTGCCCCTTTTCTTTACCTATACTCTGTTACCAGTCCATGGTAGAGAAAGTGTCATATAACCTGCATTCCAAACTCCTGCCCCTTTTCTTTACCTGTACTCTGTTACCAGTCCATGGTAGAGAAAGTGTCATATAACCTGCATTCCAAACTCCTGCCCCTTTTCTTTACCTATACTCTGTTACCAGTCCATGGTAGAGAAAGTGTCATATAACCTGCATTCCAAACTCCTGCCCCTTTTCTTTACCTATACTCTGTTACCAGTCCATGGTAGAGAAAGTGTCATATAACCTGCATTCCAAACTCCTGCCCCTTTTCTTTACCTATACTCTGTTACCAGTCCATGGTAGAGAAAGTGTCATATAACCTGCATTCCAAACTCCTGCCCCTTTTCTTTACCTATACTCTGTTACCAGCCCATGGTAGAGAAAGTGTCATATAACCTGCATTCCAAACTCCTGCCCCTTTTCTTTACCTATACTCTGTTACCAGTCCATGGTAGAGAAAGTGTCATATAACCTGCATTCCAAACTCCTGCCCCTTTTCTTTACCTATACTCTGTTACCAGTCCATGGTAGAGAAAGTGTCATATAACCTGCATTCCAAACTCCTGCCCCTTTTCTTTACCTATACTCTGTTACCAGTCCATGGTAGAGAAAGTGTCATATAACCTGCATTCCAAACTCCTGCCCCTTTTCTTTACCTGTACTCTGTTACCAGTCCATGGTAGAGAAAGTGTCATATAACCTGCATTCCAAACTCCTGCCCCTTTTCTTTACCTGTACTCTGTTACCAGTCCATGGTAGAGAAAGTGTCATATAACCTGCATTCCAAACTCCTGCCCCTTTTCTTTACCTGTACTCTGTTACCAGTCCATGGTAGAGAAAGTGTCATATAACCTGCATTCCAAACTCCTGCCCCTTTTCTTTACCTGTACTCTGTTACCAGTCCATGGTAGAGAAAGTGTCATATAACCTGCATTCCAAACTCCTGCCCCTTTTCTTTACCTGTACTCTGTTACCAGTCCATGGTAGAGAAAGTGTCATATAACCTGCATTCCAAACTCCTGCCCCTTTTCTTTACCTGTACTCTGTTACCAGTCCATGGTAGAGAAAGTGTCATATAACCTGCATTCCAAACTCCTGCCCTTTTCTTTACCTGTACTCTGTTACCAGTCCATGGTAGAGAAAGTGTCATATAACCTGCATTCCAAACTCCTGCCCCTTTTCTTTACCTGTACTCTGTTACCAGTCCATGGTAGAGAAAGTGTCATATAACCTGCATTCCAAACTCCTGCCCCTTTTCTTTACCTGTACTCTGTTACCAGTCCATGGTAGAGAAAGTGTCATATAACCTGCATTCCAAACTCCTGCCCCTTTTCTTTACCTGTACTCTGTTACCAGTCCATGGTAGAGAAAGTGTCATATAACCTGCATTCCAAACTCCTGCCCCTTTTCTTTACCTGTACTCTGTTACCAGTCCATGGTAGAGAAAGTGTCATATAACCTGCATTCCAAACTCCTGCCCTTTTCTTTACCTGTACTCTGTTACCAGTCCATGGTAGAGAAAGTGTCATATAACCTGCATTCCAAACTCCTGCCCCTTTTCTTTACCTATACTCTGTTACCAGTCCATGGTAGAGAAAGTGTCATATAACCTGCATTCCAAACTCCTGCCCCTTTTCTTTACCTATACTCTGTTACCAGTCCATGGTAGAGAAAGTGTCATATAACCTGCATTCCAAACTCCTGCCCCTTTTCTTTACCTGTACTCTGTTACCAGTCCATGGTAGAGAAAGTGTCATATAACCTGCATTCCAAACTCCTGCCCCTTTTCTTTACCTGTACTCTGTTACCAGTCCATGGTAGAGAAAGTGTCATATAACCTGCATTCCAAACTCCTGCCCCTTTTCTTTACCTATACTCTGTTACCAGTCCATGGTAGAGAAAGTGTCATATAACCTGCATTCCAAACTCCTGCCCCTTTTCTTTACCTGTACTCTGTTACCAGTCCATGGTAGAGAAAGTGTCATATAACCTGCATTCCAAACTCCTGCCCCTTTTCTTTACCTATACTCTGTTACCAGTCCATGGTAGAGAAAGTGTCATATAACCTGCATTCCAAACTCCTGCCCCTTTTCTTTGCCTGTACTCTGTTACCAGTCCATGGTAGAGAAAGTGTCATATAACCTGCATTCCAAACTCCTGCCCCTTTTCTTTACCTATACTCTGTTACCAGTCCATGGTAGAGAAAGTGTCATATAACCTGCATTCCAAACTCCTGCCGCTGTTCTTTACCTGTACTCTGTTACCAGTCCATGGTAGAGAAAGTGTCATATAACCTGCATTCCAAACTCCTGCCCCTTTTCTTTACCTATACTCTGTTACCAGTCCATGGTAGAGAAAGTGTCATATAACCTGCATTCCAAACTCCTGCCCTTTTCTTTACCTATACTCTGTTACCAGTCCATGGTAGAGAAAGTGTCATATAACCTGCATTCCAAACTCCTGCCCCTTTTCTTTACCTATACTCTGTTACCAGTCCATGGTAGAGAAAGTGTCATATAACCTGCATTCCAAACTCCTGCCCCTTTTCTTTACCTATACTCTGTTACCAGTCCATGGTAGAGAAAGTGTCATATAACCTGCATTCCAAACTCCTGCCCTTTTCTTTACCTATACTCTGTTACCAGCCCATGGTAGAGAAAGTGTCATATAACCTGCATTCCAAACTCCTGCCCTTTTCTTTACCTATACTCTGTTACCAGTCCATGGTAGAGAAAGTGTCATATAACCTGCATTCCAAACTCCTGCCCTTTTCTTTACCTATACTCTGTTACCAGTCCATGGTAGAGAAAGTGTCATATAACCTGCATTCCAAACTCCTGCCCCTTTTCTTTACCTATACTCTGTTACCAGTCCATGGTAGAGAAAGTGTCATATAACCTGCATTCCAAACTCCTGCCCCTTTTCTTTGCCTGTACTCTGTTACCAGCCCATGGTAGAGAAAGTGTCATATAACCTGCATTCCAAACTCCTGCCCCTTTTCTTTGCCTGTACTCTGTTACCAGTCCATGGTAGAGAAAGTGTCATATAATCTGCATTCCAAACTCCTGCCCCTTTTCTTTACCTGTACTCTGTTACCAGCCCATGGTAGAGAAAGTGTCATATAACCTGCATTCCAAACTCCTGCCCCTTTTCTTTGCCTGTACTCTGTTACCAGTCCATGGTAGAGAAAGTGTCATATAACCTGCATGCTGTTATCCGACACTCACATTCACTGTCTAGTTATTTCTTCCAAATGCATTGTTCCTTTGCCAGTTTTCTCCAGTAAATTCCAGACACTTCTTGCCCATTTTCTATAACCTTATGGGCAGTCATTCCTAATGGTAAAAATCTCCTTTCATCATTCCTGTGAGGGCTTAGTTCTCAGAATTGTAAAGTTGATGTCTGTACTGCCTATGAAAATTACAATGATGTTACCAAAACAGATACAAATTACTGATACCTTATTTTATGGTGAGAACCAACTTATCCTTTCCCCTCCCAAATAATAATTGTTTCAGTTCTTTATTAATTATGGTCCACAACTTCTCTGGTTGATAAAAATATGCCAGACTTGTATGGAAAACTAAGGGAACTAAAGAAATCTTTACTTTGTGTATCTTACTACCCATATCCATAATCAAGAGTTTACAGCTTCTTATTTTTATCTTTTGTTTTATGTCTTCCCACATATCCTTAGCTGCCATATTAGAATCCTTTTTTAATCAGTGGGCCTAAATAGTTCATATTATGTCCTCATAAATATGGATATTGCTAAACCAGTTCATGTGTGGGTATAACGTTTGCTGCTTTAGTCTGTTTTATCTTCATTTATTTTATGTCCTGAAAACAGTTGAAACTGTCTTAGAGTTTTTCACACCACCAAAATATCGTTTTCTGTATTTATGAAGTACAAAGTAATATAATCTGAGAATAAAGCTAACATTTCTCGATTATCATACCCATTATTTTCTAGAATTTGAATGTCCCTTATTTTCTTTGCCATTGGCTCCAAATATAAAGCAAATAAAGGGGAAAGAGGACACCCTTGCCTAGTTCCTCCGTTCAAACATAGCTTGTCAGAGATGAACCCTCCTACCTCACTTCTTGCCTCCGATCCTCCTTGTATCCTTGTAATTAGCCCTGTTATTCTGGAAGGTAACACAAGTTATTGCCATTATTCTACTCGTAAAATTCCAGCTGACTTTATCGAACGCCTTCTCTGCATCAAGACTCAGCAAGGATCATTTACTTATTATTTGTTGTTCTGGTAATGTCAGATGTTTGCTACCACTCCACAACGCCACGTTAATTTGTATCTGTCTGTTTTGATAACATCATTGCCATTTTCATAGGCAGTTTAGACATCAACTTTATAATTGTGATTTAAAATTAAAATCTGCATTTGAAGGGTCTTTATCCTCTTTAGGATAATACAGCCATCCCAACTTTCTACCGTCTCGCTTCCCATTTTAAAATATTCTTAAACAAAACCTTGTAGATTTTCTCTACCAACCTCCAGACTTCCACAGAAATGCCATCTGTTCCTGGAGATTTCACTGTTGATAAAATATTTCCACTCTTCCTAGCTTAGTTCAGCCTCACCTGATTCTAACCTTAGCACAATCAAGTCGTCCATAAATATTTCCATTTGTGCATTTTTTTTGGTTTCTGCATTCCTCTGCTTTAAGCACATTTTCATAAAATGTTCAAAATATCTCTGTAGGATCTGTGGTTATTTATCTTGTTATAGGCTCCCTAACTTTGGCCTCAACCATTTCTACTTTTTTTGCCCAAGTCAATGTGCTAAAGATTTTAGTGCTATGGGGTTATCAAAAATATTTACTTAGAAAGCCTTTCTAAACTGATTCATATTATCCAGATAATCCTTTATTTCCCTTTAGCATTGTGCAGTTGCTCCTCCTCCCCTTGTTCTTTGGTACTCCCATTGTACTGTAATACGATGTTATGTGATCCTATCTCGCCTACATTCTGACTGATGGGTTCGGAGCCGATCCCTCGGCTCCGACTCGGCACGCTTATGCCAAAGAGCGAAGTCTCTTATTGGCTGAGCTTACTATATCCCAGGATGCACCACTACCAGTCCCCCAGATCTCGTTTGCCGCTAACTAGCAAAGACGTGGTCTCGAGCTGGCTGAGCTAAGTAGTGTCTTTTCACTAACTTTTTCTGTCAGAAATTTGCTAATTCTTACAGCTACTCTGTGCTGTGTGTGTGTTTTGAAAACTTTTTTGTGAAAAATTTGTGTGTGATTGGTGTTTGTTCCGGTACAGGCTCCCTTGATCCATAGGGCCTTTCCTGTTGGTTAATCCCTTTTGAGCCTTAAGGGTTCTTGGATTCCTGTATACCTTTATTCACTGTTGTTTGTCTTCAGTTGGCCTTTATTTTAATTGGCTATCATTGTGAACGGCAAGTTAATCTTTGTAGGGTCAGTCTTTTCCATCAAAGTTTTGTCTGTGAGAGAGTATTCAGTTTTTTCTTATAATGTCTCAGGCTCCTAGGCCTTCGGGCTTCAAAAAGTGCACTAAATGTAGTTTTAAAATGTCTATCACGGATGACCACTCTCTCTGTGTATATTGTTTGGGCGCCAAACATTTGCAGGAGTCCTGCAGCGTGTGTCACGCTTTTTCCTCGAGGGTCCTCCAAGAGAGGAAAAATAAGCTTATATTGAAAGGCCTTATAAAACCCTCTTTTGAAGAAGCTTTAGCATCCTCTCCTTCTCCTGCTAAAAAGAAAAGGGCGTCGGCTCCGACCAGTCCGTCGGACCCGACCGCCAAAAGACATAGGCAGGCTTCTCCTTCGGCTCCAAGGACTTCGGAGCCGAGGGCGGAACGGTCTGCCTCGATGCCTCCAGTCTCGACTCCTCTGGCTTCGGAGCCGATGGCTGGGGCATCGAGAGGCGGGTCACCTTCATCGGCTCCACTGGTCTCGGAGCCGATCAAGGTTGTCTGCTCAGACACTTCCTCCTCGGTGCCTAAGTCCTCCTCGGCACCGATGGAAACTAGTTTGGGCATTCCTTCGGTGCCGATAGTTATCGAGTCGCCTCGGAGCCGGTCCCCTAGCCCCTTGGGGCCGTTGGAGAGGCCAACTCGAACCCGTTCAGTCTCCTCTAGGTCATCGAGGATGTCAGATTCGGACATAGACAGGGTGCTCCAAAGACTGTTCCAGTCCCTAGTCTTTCAAAAATTTGTTTCGGCTCCGACCCAATTGGCTTCGGAGCCGATAGCCCATGCCATTGCCATTCCTCCGACCGCTTCGGCTCCGTCGGCGCAGGTGCTGTTGGAGCCGGTGGAGATCCTAGGGTCGGCTCCGACCCTTACTCCAACCCCGGCCTTCGGGTCCGAGTTTGGCACGCGGACTTCTTCGGCCGGACCCGGGGGTGACGTTTCGGGACCTATGCTGTCGGTTCCGAGCCTCCCTCTCGGTGCTTCGGCCGCGGGACTTCCGTCTGCTATCATGGCTCCGGGGACCGGACACTCCCAGGATTCTGGGGGTCCGGCTTTCAGAGCTATGAGGAGTGCCTTGGCCAAGTCTTCTTCGGCCATCTCTCCGGCTTTACCGGCACCTTCCCTGGGCGTGGAGACTGGGTCTTTGGCAGTTCCCTGTCCCTAGGCAGCGGAGCCCCGGGCCTGAGGTTACCCCACTGGGGTTCCCCTCCTCCTGAGGGTTCTTCGGAGTTGTCTTCGGAGGAGCCCCCAAGGAAGAGATCGTGCAAGAGGAAGCACGTGGACTCCCCCGAGTCTCTTACATCAGACACTGATCTTGATGATGTGGAGGGGTCCCCGAAGTCGTCCTCGGATGATGTCTCATTCGCAGACATTTTAGAGATCCTTAAGAAACGAGGCAGCTGGATATCCAAACCCCCCTCTGCTGATGAGTCAGTGCTTCTCAAGGCCTTTGGGGCTCAGCCCTCCGTCTCCTGGGTGTCTCCGCCCTTTGACGAGCTCCTGGATTTGGTTTGTCGGAGGGCGTGGGAACATCCAGATACTGTGGAACCAGTGCCTTCTCGCCCTAACAAATTTTTGTCTGCCCCACCCGAGAAGGAGTTCTTGACAAAAGGCGTGGCTGTAGATGCCATGGTGGTGGCATCTGCTACACAACAGGACGTGGCAGAGGCTTCAACGTCCGTCCATCCTCCTAATAAGGAGTCTAGGAGCATGGACCGGTACGGGAAGCGCACCCTGACTTCAGCGGCCTTTACACTAAGGTCCCTGAATTATTTGGCACATTTTACCTGGCTACAGAGGGATCTGGTCAAGGAGCTGTCAGATTCCCTCTCAGGTAACCTACCTGAGCAGCTAGCCTAGTCGGTTAGCTCTCAGTTGGCTATCCTCAACTCGATTTCTAACTCGTCCATGAGGCTCATTTCATATGCGGCCGAAGGGGCGGGCAGAGCGGCAGGCACAGGCGTGGCTCTACGGAGACAAGCCTGGCTCCGTTTGTGTCATTTTGCGGAGGCCTTCAAGTCTTCCTTCGCCGACGCTCCCTTTGATGGGTCCTCTTTGTTTGGACCTAAGGTTAAAGACACTCTTACCCGCTGTGAGCAAGAGGGAAAAACTTTATCTGCCGTAGGAGCACGTTATTCCACTCCCTTTCGGCCTTATCCCAAGGCTAAAGGAGGAGGGAAGATGTGGTTCCGCAAATCACGTAAGTTTTTTCCTCAACAGCAGGAAGATTCCCCTTCCAGAGGCAGAGGACAGGGAAATTTTTCTGGGAGATGCCGTCCCAGAGGCGGCAGAGGGCCCCGCAGTTCTGGAGACCGCGAGTCCTTTCGTGGCTCTTCAGCCTCCCACACTTCATGAGGGATTGCCCGGCTGTGCTGCTCGAGCCAGTCGGGTGCCATTGCCAAGCACCTAAAAGCCTGGGAGTCTATCACTCAGGACAGATGGGTGCTTCGGATTATTGCCGGAGGTTACACCATTCCCTTCACACACTCACCCCCACCGTCCAAAAAATCCCGGACCCACCACCCAGTCAAAGGGAAATTGCAGCCGCAGAAGCGTCAAAGCTGCTAGAAAAGGAGTCATCCAACCGGTCCCCACAGACCAGATCGGATCCGGAAATTACTCAAGGTTCTTTTAGTGCCAAAAAAGACAGGGGGCCCGAGACCAATATTGGATGTCAGGAAACTAGAGCAGGCCGTCATGAAGTCCAAATTCGGAATGGTCACTTTACAATCCATTCTCCCATTGTTGGAGAAGGATGTTTGGATGTGCTCCATAGATCTCAAGGACGCCTATTATCACATACCGATACATCAGGCGTCCAGGAGGTATCTGCGCTTCAGCCTGGGAGACAGTCATTTCCAATTTTGTGCACTGCCCTTTGGTCTCACCACAGCCCCCAGGGTGTTCACCAAGTGTTTGGCAGTAGTGACTGCTCACCTGAGGAGTCTTGGATTCCAAGTGTTTCCCTATCTGGACGACTGGCTCCTGACTGCCACCACCAGGCATCTACTAATAGACAACCTCAAAGCCACCATCTCCCTGGGTGCTACCCTGGGAATTACATTCAATTGGTCAAAGTCTGTCTTGCTGCCCTCTCAGCGCATAAGATTCATAGGAGCAGAGATAGACTCAAAATTGATGCGCGTCTTTCTTCCTACCGAAAGGATCCAAACTTTACAAGGTCAAGTTCAAGCCCTGCTTCCAAGATCCAAAGCCCCAGCCAGGATGGTCCTGCAGCTTTTAGGTTCGATGTCTGCCACGGTTCTCCTAGTTCCACTGGCAAGATTGCACATGAGGATTCTTCAGTGGCTGTTATCGACACAATGGTCCTTTCAGAATCTCCCCCTCAATCACCCCATTCTGATTACAGAAATGTGCAAACGGGACCTCCGCTGGTGGCTTCAGCCATCCAATCTGAATCAGGGAAGACCTTTTGTTATCCCCCCTCCGGTGGCCACCCTGACGACGGATGCCTCCCAGACAGGGTGGGGGGGGGCATTGTCTGGGCAGGTTAGTTCAGGGTTCTTGGCTTCCAGACGAAACCTTTCTCCATATCAATGTATTGGAAATGAGGCTGTACTTCTGTCCCTACAGGCCCTCCACAAGTTTCTCCCTCAAGGCATTATCGCTATCCACACAGACAACATGTCGGTGGTCTGGTATCTAAACAAACAAGGAGGGACCAGATCTTATCCCCTTTGCAGAGAGGCCACGAGGGTGTGGGAATGGGCTGTAGCTACCAACCGTTTCTTGGTAGCGACCCACATTCCAGGGAAATCCAATATATTGGCAGACAGATTAAGCAGGACGATTCTCTCTCCTCACGAGTGGTCCCTGAACGAAACAGTAGCAGCTCAGGTTTTCAGAAGATGGGGGACCCCGTGCTGCGACCTGTTTGCAACACCACAAAACGCAAAGTGCAAAAGGTTCTTCTCCTTGACTCCGCGTCAGGGGGAGGCAGCTACGGATGCTCTAGTCCAACCTTGGCCAACAGGTCTACTTTATGCCTTTCCTCCGGTCCCACTTCTCCCCAAAGTCATCCAGAAAGCTTCTCAATTGGGGTCCACAATGATACTAATTGCTCCGCACTGGCCTCGTCAGGTATGGTTTCCCTACCTAAAGAAACATGCTGTGGACGATCCTTGGTTTTTGGACCTAACTCCAGATCTGCTGATTCATCAGTCGGGACAACAACACCAGTCCCTTCACACTTTGAAATTGACAGCTTGGCTCCTCCACTTCCGACTTTAGTCAGAAATCACACCTTAGACCCGGAAGTTATTCACATTTTATCTTCGGCCCACAAACCCACCACTAAGAAATTGTACCTCAGTAAGTGGAAGAGGTTTGCTATCTGGGCTCAACTCAGGGGCTTAGACCCTATCACTGCCCCGATACCAGAGGTTTTGAAATTTTTAACATCATTGTTTAATCAAGGATCTTCAGTCTCTACTATTAAAGTCCAACTAGCAGCTATCTCTAAATTTCACGAATCCATGGATCCTCCGTTGATGAGCAGCAGATTATGCAAAACTTTCATTAAAGGTGCCCGGCTGTTAAGACCTCCAGTTTTTCATCCTGCGCCTCCGTGGGATCTTGATTTGGTACTTCGTGCCTTAACATCTTCCCCTTTCGAACCGGCTGCTACATGTGAGTTAAAATATCTGTCTTGGAAAACTGCCTTCTTAGTTGCAATTACCTCTGCTAGAAGAGTTTCAGAGCTTCAAGCCCTGTCTATCAAACCACCGTACTTGATTTTTCACAAGGATAGAGTATCACTTAGGCCTAACCCATCTTTTGTTCCAAAGGTTTGTTCTAATCTCTGTCTCCCAACAATCTCTAGAGCTACCAGTTTTCTTTCCAAAATTCTCCAACGAAGCGGAATACACCCTCCATAAATTGGATGTTCACAGGCAATTGCGCTTCTATCTAGACAGGACTCAACAAATTCGAAAATCAGACCAGTTGTTTGTGTCCTTTTCAGATAATAAATTGGGTAAAACCATCACTAAAGCTACTATCTCCAAATGGATTAGAGATTGCTTATTCCTCTTCAAATAAGCAACTTACAACATCTGTCAAAGCTCACTCTACCAGAGCTATGGCTACTTCTATTGCTTTTCATTCCAAGCTCGCTATTTCTGAGATTTGTGCTGCGGCTACTTGGTCCAACCCGCACACTTTCATTTCCCACTATAAATTGGATGTGGCATCTAAAGGGCGAGCATCATTTGGTTCCACGTTACTCAGGAGTGTTTTCCAGTGAGCCACCCAGGATTCAGGTGCTAGGGACGCTGTCCCATCAGTCAGAATGTAGGCGAGATAGGATCACATAACATCTTTTAGTTATGTACTCACCATAACTTCAGATGTTTGGGATCCATCTCGCCTACATTCCTAATACCCACCCTCCTTCCCCCTGCCTTGGAGATCAGAAGAGATTGAACGGTTTTGATTTTTACTGTTTTTTATCTTGTTTCATCTGACGATGTTATATAAGCAGCATGTGTGTCTGTGTATGTATGCGGACAAACTAGATCTGGGGGACTGGTAGTGGTGCATCCTGGGATATAGTAAGCTCAGCCAATAAGAGACTTCGCTCTTTGGCATAAGCGTGCCGAGTCGGAGCCGAGGGATCGGCTCCGAACCCATCAGTCAGAATGTAGGCGAGATGGATCCCAAACATCTGAAGTTATGGTGAGTACATAACTAAAAGTTAGTAGTCGTCAGTAATTCCTCTTCATTTTTCCATTTTATCTTTTTCTTACTTTCTACCATCTTTTAAAACTTCCCATTTTTTTATTTTTTCCCACTTGCTAGCTTTTCATTCTGAAAATCTCTTGAATCTCCTTCACAAGTAAGTAGGAAAGTGCCAGTATCTCACTTGTTATCTTGCATCTTTAACTTTGTTTTTAATTAGTGCTTGATCTGAACTTGTTATTGGATATGATTCAGAGCTCCAGTCTGGCCCAATACTGTCGGCAGTATGTACATTCTCTGTTCCTGTGATTGCATACCAAACATTGTCATGTCTTCAGAAATCTACTGGCTTTTGTTATGTTTTTCCATCTAGGTCCCCATACACCCTCTCTGTTGCAAATCAGGTTCCAGTCCTCATCTGTAAGTAATAACCCCTGCTGAAAAGTTGTTTTTCCAGTATTCTCTTAAGCTCCATAATACCAGTCTTAGCTGAAATATAAGTGCATGCCAGCAAAATCCTCCTCCCCTGTCAATACCACCTTAGCACCCCATATCTACCATTATTGTTTCCCCTCTTTTATTACTATTGGAGCCTCTCCGTCAAGTATTATTATTACACCCTTCACTTCTGCTTTGTCTTTCATATTCAGCTGAATGTACAGCCTGAAATCCTTTTTGTCAAAGTCACGTGCTCATTTCTGTCCAGATGTGTCTTTTGCAACATTGCTATTTGTGCCCTACTCTTTGTAATAAAATTCACTACTATATTTTTTGTCTATACCAGTAAGGTCATTTACATCACATGATAATGGGGAACATACCAGCTATTCTGACAATAAGCCATTACTCCCACCTATTTTACATGCCAGATGTTCTTCGTGTTTCACTGTTGCAGTCATTACATTTGGGTACTAAACATAGTATCACAGGGATACAGATTCCATTTCCACATTCTGCCAATGGCAAATGGTTGGCCAGATCTGCCAAAAAATCAATGGGCAGAGGCACAGAAACAGGTTACCTCCCTCATGGATATGGGGGCCATTCAGCCAGTACCAGAACAGGAAAAAGGACAAGGTTTTTACTCAAAACTGATGTTCTTCATGTTTCACTGTTGCAGTCATTAAATTTGGGTAATCTGCTAGCAGGTTGCCCTCAGTCAGCCTGAATTCCAAAGTCTTGGGTCCTGCGTCGGTTGCTGTCTCCTCTTCCATTACGTCAGTTGTCGGGGGTATAAAACAATTTGTCTTGCAGATAACTGGGTTTTTGTTGCCATCAGTTTGAAGTAAGTAGTCAGTTGCCTTTGCTTGTCTGGCGTGAGGTAAGCCATCTGGGCAGTTGTATTCAAGCTTGCACCCAGGAATGTTATCTTTTGAGAGGGTACCAGTTGTGATTTCTTTGCGTTTATTGTGTATCCTAAGCATGTTAGAAGCCTTTTCACAAATGCCAGGTGTTGAAAAAGAATGTCCTTGCTCTCTGCTTGAATGAGACAGTTGTCCAAGTAAGGGTATATTCGTATCCTTTTTTGTCTGCAAAATGCAAGTACTGGTGCCAGGCACTTTATGAAGACCCTGGGCGCAGTAGATAAGCCAAAGGGCAGTGCAGAGAATTGGCAATGCATTAAGCCAGCCTTGAATCTGAGGTATCTTCTGCACGTTTGTCTTATTGGGACATGCAGGTATGCCTCTTTTAGGTCTAATGTCACCAGCCAAGCATTCTTGCCCAGCATGGGCAGAAGCTGCTGCAAAGTCACCATTTTGAATTTTGGAATGTCCAGGTATGTGTTCAGAATCGATAAATCCAGTATTGGCCGCCAGGCCTTGTCCTTTCTGGGTACCAAGAACAGTCTTGAGTAAAAATCTTGTCCTTTTTCCTGTTCTGGTACTGGCTGAATGGCCCCCATATCCATGAGGGACATAACCTGTTTCCATGCCTCTGCTCATTGATTTTTTGGCAGATCTGGCCAACCATTTGCCATTGGCAGAGTGTGGAAATGGAATCTGTATCCCTGTGATACTATGTTTAGTACCCAAATGTAATGACTGCAACAGTGAATGCACTCGAGCATCTACATTTATGGTAAGTGTACACAACTGTACTTTCTTCTGAATGTATATTTCCAACTTTTAGCCTACATGTACACATTAATGTCTGGCATGTTGGTCTCTTGCACAGTTGCTTCTTGTCATCTCCATTTGAGCCTATGTTCACATTTTCAAAATATTTTGCTTCAGTGAAAACATTCAAACAAAAACATAAATAACATTTTCAGAACCCCCATCACTTTTAACTTAGAATGACCAGAAAAAACTATGTGCATTTTTAACAAATGAAGTTTACCCCACCAGATAGGAGCATTTGCCCAAGATCAACGGCTGCACCCAGAGCCTTTACCTAAACTAAAGTTAAAGTTATCCTTGCTGAAGGGCATGTTACAACCTGCATTCCAACTTACAGTAATTGCTTGTCCATTCCTTTCTTATCTTTCTTACTAGATGTGAAATATAACTTGCATGCTTTCAGTAAACATTATTAGCCTCAAGAAAAAGTGCACTGCCTACCTTTAAATAAATTAATTGTGTAGTGTTATACTGAATGCATTAAAGTATTAAGGCCGATAGGGAGGCAGAAACCTTAATCACTTACCATAGGTTATAACTTCATTTATTTATTTTTACTGAGTTGCTTGTCAATGTACCTTTAAGTGTTGGGCTGTACCTTTGTACAATTCACACAGTAGATAGTATTTGTACGTCTCATGGTTAATTGCTTGCACCTGCATGCTTCCCATGTCCAAGTTTTGAAAAACAAAAACAGCTGTTGACTTTGCAGATGCTTGAGTGAATCTTTGTAATATTCACCCAGAACATACCGTTCAGCATCATGAAATTTGCAAGCAAATGTTATGAACAAAAATTGGTTTACTTATAGTTGCTTCTTCATTCTCCCTCTAAACATTAATGGTATAAAGTTGGATACATGCTTTACAGTTCATCCACTAGTCTAACACAGTTAACAAAGTTCCAAGTCTTTCTTAGCCACTTCTTGTAAAGTCACATTTCATGTCTATTCCTGTATCTACTGGGATTAATACTTTCTTGTCCCACATTTATTCACGTATTGCACAGTGTAGCTGGTCTGCTTTCAGATCCAAACCATCTCCAACCACCAGTCTCTGGTTCAAGTCCAAGGTACTCCTGATTCTTCAGCTCGTGTGCTTTTTTTTGTCACTCAAGTATTTTACTTTGCCAGGGAAACCTTTCAGTTGGTCCAAAGTGTCTGTGTTTTTGTTATTGTTAGAAGAATGATAAAAATAGTCCTGTTCTGCTTGCTGGTTCACCCTTTGTTGGCTTATCTTTTTAGTGTGTTCTGCATCCAGAAATGTCTTTGATCTTTAAGGAAAAAGATTTTGAAGAAAGCTGGACAGAGCAGCTTGAATCTCACATGTGCTTTGACATTCCATGACTGCCCTGGTAAACTTGCTTCTCTTCTGCTTGAAGGACAGTACATTGTCATTTTCTACAGACACTCTGCTGTCTATAATTTTTAATACTTTTCCTTTCAGCAACAATTTTGTCAGGGGAAAGTTTCTGCTGGTATGATAGCATACATCTAGCACAGTCTAAGGCTTGTTTGCTTTCTCGTGGCTAGCTTTGGAACATGCACACAATGTGCCCTCTCTATTAACAAATCTTGATGTGGCGCACCTGTCCAGTACCTTGTATGTAATTTCACAGTTACTGCAACAGAATGGTGAAGACTTGATCCAGAAAAAAAAACTAATTTTTAATTACATACCAGGACTTGGTATACATTGGGTGCATTTCTTCCTGTCTATCCCTCACATGCATTCTTGAATTCCATCCTTGTATTTTCTTGCTACATCTTCAGAAAAACTAATGTCATCTTCTTTGCCATCTGTAATAAATTCTTGTTACCTCCCTTTAGGATTTTCTCTTTTATCTTTAGCCTCACTTTATTCTCATGGCTTTTTGATTCTTGGATTGTTTTTATTTGTTTCTGTCTTAACCCACACCCACCTCCTCCCTTTTTCAGTGTTGTAGTTAAAAGTCTTATGATCTTTCTTTATACGACTTCTAGCAAAGACAGTGGATCATTTTTAAAAAACAGGAAATTGTATGCTCACTGCAATTTGCATTGCATCATTCTCCTGACTCTGATGCTGTTTTTTTTTTTGTTCATAGGTTGGTACTAGGCTGTCAGCCGTAGGACCTATACAAGCCTAGCCATAACAATTCCCTGGCTATTTCTTCCCACAGTATTTACTTCCCTGGACCCCTGTCTAGCAGGGTGACTGACGTGATCCCCGGGGTGAATTTCCTATCTCCCATCAAATCATCAAGGTTCCTTTTCAAGAGGGCCAAAGAGACGCTCTACTTGACATGCATGGGCAGTCTATTCTGGAGTCTGGGGAGTCTCTGGGTCAGGAACCTATCCCTCCAGCATGTTTTGTTCATTGTGATGACAAGGTTTAGATCCCTGGAGCGTGTGTCTCTGAGGGATTAAAATTTCTTTAAGTGTAGCATGTCCAACAGCTCTGGGTTTGACATGGCCTTGTATGTTAAGCAGAGATCACCTTTGAGTAGACGATATGCGACAGAGTATAGGTGGAGTTTTTTTAGAAAGTCAGCAGAGGGCATCTGCTTTAGGCCTGTGATTCTTTTAGTGAGGTATTTCTTCAGCCTTTCCAGTTGTTGCAGATGTCTTGAGAGGTACATGCCAAACTGGGCGTTGTATTGTATAATGGGTCTAATGAGGGATGAGTACAGTGGGACAATGACCTACTTTTTTCTGGATGAAAAGCCCTTAGTGATGAGGTGTGCCACGTAGAAGGATTTCCTGACTTTTGTGGCGATGTGGTTATTGAAGGTGAGACCACTGTCTACCTGTGTCCCTCAGTCTGTTATCACACTTTCGGTGTTTAGTGTACTGCCACCTATGTGGTAATTCATGGGTACATGTTTTTTCCCAAAGGGGATAATTATACATTTCTTGGCATTGAGCTTGAGCCCATGGCTCTGGCACCAAGCATCTGTTGCTGTAAGGCCCTTTTGTAGAATATCCACATCGTTTGGGGATTCAATAATGACTCCCAGTTTGCAGTCATCTGCGAACTTTGTTAGCCAGAGTCCCTTAGTGTTGGCCTGTACTTCAGAGAAGTAGATGCCAAACAAGAGCAGTCCCAGGACTGAACCCTGAGGTACTCCACTTGTCTGGAGCTGGATTTGGAATCAGCTACTTTTACAGTGTGGGTTCTGTCAGTAAGCCGGTTGGCAACCCATCGAGTGACATAGGGATTAATGCCCAGCTTAGTAAGTTTATCTATGATTCCAGAGTGGGGGATGGTGTTGAAGACCTTGGCGAGGTCCAGATAGGCTGTGTGGACCACCTTACCCTTGTCCATGGCTCTGGAGACTGATTCGAAGAAGTCATTCCGGTTCAGGAGACAAGATCGGCCCTTCCCGAACCCAAACTGTGTGGGGTCCAGTGTTTGAAGGTTACCAATGTCTTTGTTTATAAGTTCCATGATAATACGTTCCATGGCCTTGCAGATCAGGCTCATCAGACTGATGGGGCGGTAGTTCCTGGGATCCAAGGCGGATTCCTCCTTCTGGAGTGGGATAACTGTAACTGTGCACCACTCAGTGGGCACAAAACCTGAGGTGAGGCTATGATTAAGCATGACACTTAGGTGAGAGGTGCAAGTTAATTTTGTAGTTCATGTAGTAAACAGCCTGGGATGTCGTCTGGTCCCATGGATGCTGTATTCATAGCTTTGGAGAGTGCGTTTTTTTACCTGTGTGGCTGTTAACTGAATTTGGAAATGTTTCGGCATTGAGCTGGGCCCTTTAGGGGGTTGAGAGGTGGGTGAGGTTTGCACTGAATCGATCTGCCAGGATATTGGCAATATCCTTGGGATCAGTATATGTAATGCCTTTCTGTTGTAACTCAGAGCAAATCTGAGCATTGCCATTTAGATTCTTGGCATAGCTATAGAATGCCTTGTGGTTATCTTTGGCAATTTTATTTAAGTAACTAGCTTTGGAAGATTTTATGAGGGATCTCCGCTTCTTACTGAGGCTGGTAAGGGTGTTTTTTGTATCCTGGGATTTTCCTCTTTTCTGCAACAGTTTCTTCCTTTTGTTGTAAAGTTTGTTTATGCAAGGGACCACCAGATTGGCTTCCTTTTGTTGGAGGAGAGTGTCTTGGTTCTGTTGGGAACGGCACGATTCATGCACGAGTGGATGTGCTCGTACAGTGCCTTAGTGCAGGATTCAGCAGTTGAACTTTCAGTTCCCGTCTGCATGGGCGTCATGAAGTTTGTCACTTCTGACTTGAGTCACATGAAGTTGGCTTTGGAGAAGTTTTTTACGGAGGTTTCCTTACTGGGGGATGAGGGTGGGATGTGGATGTCAAGGGTGATTAGCTTATGGTCAGACCTGACCAACGAGGGGGTGACCATAAGAGTGGAGCATCGATTTTCCATGTTGGTAATGACCAGGTCTAGGATATTGAAGTCCCTGGTGGGAATAAGGATTAGTTATTCCCGGGTGTTGAAATTTATGAATTCCAGGAACCGTTGAGCAAAGGTGTTGGTACACGAGTAGTTTTCCCAGTTAATGGCAGGGTAGTTGCAATCACCCAGTATTAGGGTGTTTGGTTGCATCTTAATACTTTCCAGTATGTTAAGAAAGTTCTAGTGAGAATCTTGGGGCATGGTGGGGGATCTGTAGCAAGCTACAATTTGGATTGCAGTCTTACCTAATGTTAGTTGCACCTGGAGAATTTCAGACGCCTGGTGTTGTGAATATCCTTGGTGAATATGGACACCCCTCCACCTTTAGTGTTTCAGTCCTGGTTTGGTGGCCGAAAAGTGTGGTAAGAGTTGTAGCCTGGTATTGCAGGAGTGCTCTCTGGAGCCTTGAACCAGGTCTCAGTTACTGCACAGATATCGATGTTCTCCATTTTTAGGAGTGCCTCAAGAGAGTGCATTTTGAGGTTTAGACTTCTAGCATTGAGTAGCATTACCTTCAGATTTTGCATGCTTGTACCGGTTATGGTGGTGGTTTTGTCCTTTGAACTTTGCCTAAAAAAGGCACTATAGGGGTGGTAAGAGCCTTAGCCAGTAACCTGAATCCCAGGGGCGACAGATGCAGACCATCTCTGGCAAAGCATCGTGGTCTGTCGATCATGTCGTCCCAGGCAGACAGATACTGGATCCCCTTTGAATGACACCAGAAGCTTAGCCAATTGTTGAAGTCAATCACTTTGTCCTTATACTGTGGTATCATTCTGGGCGAAGGCAGGATGCTACTCAGGGCTAGGGTCATACCTGCCTGTGCCACATGATCAGAGAGCTCTTCCATGTCTCTTTTCATGTAGTCCAGGGAGGTGCGTCTCTAGTCATTCACTCCAACATTGACAATGACAGTCATATTTGTACTTGTTGTGGAGTGACTTTAGCCTGACTTCTGTTCTCTCTGCCATATCTTAGTCTTGCTTGGGACTTGCATGTTAAGCAACTCTAGTTAGGTAAAAAAAATCCCTTTCTTTAGCAAAGGATCCATTAAGTGGCAAACTTTGTACTTTGGCAGGAAGAGAGCAAAACTAAGCAAAAGAGGCTCTCATGCCTCAGTTTCAAACCTTCTGGAGTCACCTTAAGTGCGTGGAATTAGCACTTGGTGTAGAAATGTTTGCCACGTGTGAGTTTTGAGTTTCTGTGCCTTTATCTGCAGATGCCCTGGTGCCAAAGAAGAAGTAATTTGCTGCTTAATGCTCAGTGGTCAGGTGTGATAATGCTGTTAGTCATCCATTATTTAAACATCAGCTGCTGTGGCCTCTAATCTGATATGTAATGTTTTCTCAACAAAGTAAACTTATGCAAACTGGTACCATGTGTACCCTTTTTTAGCCATAACATAAGCTACATGGGCAGTGATGAATGTGTTTTGTATGGATAGCGCAGTAGTAATTCAGTTAGCTTATTTTTGGGAGGCAGGAAGAAACTGGAGCACTTGGAGTGAAGCTGCATACATAGGAGGAACACGGAGAATCCTCTCTAACAGTAAACTTATGATCTTCTGTCAGTCATCAAGTGTGACAGTTTAATTCTCGAGGACCATATTTTCAGTACACTTTTTTAAGTTTCTAACATAAACGGGGAGGGGGAGTCTCCTGATGACATACTTCATGCATCAGATCTTTGAGGGCATGGCTTGCTCTCACATTTCTGACTATTTGTTCTTTCCATGTGACTTTTCCCTGCAGCATTTTTTTACCCCTGAAACAAGGGAAGATCCACGTATGGCCACTATAAATTGTAAAGTAACACACGGAGTGTTTGGATGATGTGCTTTTTGCTAAAGGAACTATGTAGTACCCCCTATTATGAGGAAGGTTATTTTCACTAAAGAGATGGCCACATTAGCAGCTTGATGTAAAGTTGTGAATGCTGTAGATCTACACCCTGGCCTTTTCTGAACTTAGTGTAGCATCCTCAAGAAACAGCAGTTTTGAAATTGAAATTCTGCAGAGCTTAACAGTTTAAACACTTCTGCATCATCCACATTACAAGATGTGATGATCTGCAGCAGAAGTAAGGTAGTAATGATTATGTGGACAGGCTCCTGATGGGTAAGAATCTGCAGCAGAAGTAAGGTAGTAATGATTATGTGGACAGGCTTCTGATGGGTAAGAATCTGCAGCAGAAGTAAGGTAGTAATGATTATGTGGACAGGCTCCTGATGGGTAAGAATCTGCAGCAGAAGTAAGGTAGTAATGATTATGTGGACAGGCTCCTGATGGGTAAGAATCTGCAGCAGAAGTAAGGTAGTAATGATTATGTGGACAGGCTCCTGATGGGTAAGAATCTGCAGCAGAAGTAAGGTAGTAATGATTATGTGGACAGGCTTCTGATGGGTAAGAATCTGCAGCAGAAGTAAGGTAGTAATGATTATGTGGACAGGCTTCTGATGGGTAAGAATCTGCAGCAGACGTAAGGTAGTAATGATTATGTGGACAGGCTCCTGATGGGTAAGAATCTGCAGCAGACGTAAGGTAGTAATGATTATGTGGACAGGCTTCTGATGGGTAAGAATCTGCAGCAGAAGTAAAGTAGTAATGATTATGTGGACAGGCTCCTGATGGGTAAGAATCTGCAGCAGAAGTAAGGTAGTAATGATTATGTGGACAGGCTCCTGATGGGTAAGAATCTGCAACAGAAGTAAGGTAGTAATGATTATGTGGACAGGCTCCTGATGGGTAAGAATCTGCAGCAGAAGTAAGGTAGTAATGATTATGTGGACAGGCTCCTGATGGGTAAGAATCTGCAGCAGAAGTAAGGCAGTAATGATTATGTGGACAGGCTCCTGATGGGTAAGAATCTGCAGCAGAAGTAAGGTAGTAATGATTATGTGGACAGGCTCCTGATGGGTAAGAATCTGCAGCAGAAGTAAGGTAGTAATGATTATGTGGACAGGCTCCTGATGGGTAAGAATCTGCAGCAAGTAAGGTAGTAATGATTATGTGGACAGGCTCCTGATGGGTAAGAATCTGCAGCAGAAGTAAGGTAGTAATGATTATGTGGACAGGCTCCTGATGGGTAAGAATCTGCAGCAGAAGTAAGGTAGTAATGATTATGTGGACAGGCTTCTGATGGGTAAGAATCTGCAGCAGAAGTAAGGTAGTAATGATTATGTGGACAGGCTTCTGATGGGTAAGAATCTGCAGCAGACGTAAGGTAGTAATGATTATGTGGACAGGCTCCTGATGGGTAAGAATCTGCAGCAGAAGTAAGGTAGTAATGATTATGTGAACAGGCTTCTGATGGGTAAGAATCTGCAGCAGAAGTAAGGTAGTAATGATTATGTGGACAGGCTCCTGATGGGTAAGAATCTGCAGCAGAAGTAAGGCAGTAATGATTATGTGGACAGGCTCCTGATGGGTAAGAACGCAGGACAATGATAGCAGTCTACTTTCCGACTAAATATGTAATCTGCTCTTTAGCAGCGGATTGTGCCTCATGCCTCCAACCCCACACACACACACACACACACACACACACACACACACACACACACACACACTCTCTCCTTCTTTTGTCCTAGTTAGTCCTGTGTGCTGCATGTGTAATTAGATTCCTGCCTTTACATGGTGTTATACTAGTGTCAGACTGTGCACATTTATTTGTAACCAAGCACAGCACATACTATCCTGGTGGATGGTCTATGGTGAAGCAGAGTAGAGAGTTAATGGTCGTTACACAGTGTTACACAGCTTTTTGACCTGATACAAGATATGTTCCCGAATATCTACTGTTGTGGTAATGTTTTCCATAGCTGTTTCTGAAAGTACGTAATTGCATACTACTTTGGAAGGAAAAGAACTTTTGAGTTTGCAACATGTATATTTTCAGACACTTTGTTATGTTGCACTATTTAGTAAATGAATTCTAGGCAGCAATAATCATTTTTTAATGTCTCCTCCTACTAAGGCTCGTAAGAATGAGCTTGCCATTGAAGATATGGATGGTGGAACCTTTACTATCAGCAATGGAGGAGTGTTTGGATCCCTGTTTGGAACTCCCATTATAAACCCACCACAGTCTGCAATCCTGGGCATGCATGGCATCTTTGATCGACCAGTAGCAGTTGCAGGAAAGGTGAGTGACATATTAGGCAGCAGTTGCTAAAGGCGAGTCTTTTTACAAATAACATTCTGTAGATGTCAGACCTGCTCTATAAAAGACGGATTTTTCTTCTGTAGTCCGTGTTTATTTACTATCTGTAGTTACAAACCTGTTTGTAATATCACAGTTTGCTTTTGTGCAGACTTTATCTCAGAATTACTTATAGCTGACTGGTGAAGAGAGGTCTTGTTCTGAGTATACCTTGATACACTGTAAAAGAAGAGTTCAAAGCATTAACAGTCTGCTTGAGTGAGTGGTTGAGTAACATATCTTTTTTTTTTTTCTGCCTGTGTACCTGTCATTCTCAGACTCGTGGCCCATCTGATGCCCCTATATCTGTCATCCTCATACTCCTGATCTATCTGGTGAACTGTGAATGCAACATCGTTGGACTTCTGACCCACCCGGTGTCCTGTGTGCACATTATTAGCAGACCCCTGACCCGTAGGGCAGCATGTGTGTACACTTCATTCTCAGACTTTTGACCTCTCTTGTGCCTTGTGTACACATCATTGCCAGTCTACTGTCCCATCCTGTGCACTGTCTTATTCTCAGACTTCTAAACAATCTGGTGGGATGTATGTGTGTTATACTCAGACCCCTGACCCATCTGGTGCACTGGGTACATGTCAGTTTCAGATTCCTGACTCATCTGGTTCCCAAGGGTACATGTCAAACTCACACTCCTGACCCATCTTGTGCCTTGGGTACATGTCACTCTCAGACTCCTGATCCATCTGGTTCCCAGGGGTACATGTCGGCCTCAGATACCTGATCCACCTGATTCCCATGGGTATATGTCAGCCTCAGACTACTGCCCATCTAGTGCCCTGGTTACATGTCAGCCTCAGACTGTTGACCCGTCTGATGTCCTGGGTACACGTCATGATCAGATGTCTGACCCATCAGGTTCCCTCGATACACGCCATTGTCAGACGCCTGTCCTTTCAGGTGCCCTGGGTACATCATTGTCATAAGACGCCTGACCCACCAGGTGCCTGTACACCGCTCAGCGGGGTTCAGTGATGCCCTGTATAGACATAATAGCCTTGAAAGTTAATTTTCTCCTAGACATCTGTTAGTGAACTCTCCCAAGCTTCCCTGCTGCATTGCTGAGAACTTCATTATGCACTGAGAAGCATTGCCATAATTTTCATCCCTAGCCTTCAACAGAATAAGCCCCTTTGTTAATCCTAGAGAAAAATCTGGTCAAACTAGCCTACTCCCCAATAGATAGTTATGGTAAAAACCTACCCTAGTGGACAGTCAGTTTCCAACCATTTCTCCGGCCAGCCTGATTGACATGGGCATCTTGAGGCAACAGAGTAATTACCTTATGCATAGTAGCAACCATCTACTCCTAAAACAAATACAGTACGTGGGACATGCAAATTACACTATGAATTTGGAATCAGTTCTCTCACTTAACAACAAACTGGTCATCAAACAGGTTGTCAGCACACAAAACAAGGTACAACACATAAACCCACATACTTGGAGATACTCAACAGAAGCCTACCAAACGATCAGTGACGATCCCAACCTCAAACAACTTGCACACACTGCAAAGCAAATAGAATCCACTACACACAACGCACACATCAGTGTGTCGGCAAGTAAGCCGTAATGCAAAGCACCTCAACACCAAATGTCCTGATCATGCTGGCTCCATAGTGAGACACACAGATGTCCCCTCACCAGGCTGGACAAGAAAGTCATGGTCAGCTGCTTGTTGGGTGCCAGGATCCGTCATAGCATTCGTGCACTCAAGTCACTCTACAATTACCAGTATGACTGTGTCATAGTACGTGTTGGGGTGAATGATTTGAGACATACCTCTGTGGACTATATGAGAAGAGATATAACTGCACTCACAGCTTGTATGTCCCAGGCAGGTATATCCCTAGCCCTAAGCAGCATTTTGCCTTTCACCCTGGAAGATGCCAGAATATACACAAAAAAAGACTTTTTAACAATTGGCTTACCTTCTGCTGTCGGTCCAGGGGCATCCAGTATCTGTTATCCTGAGAATAAATGGTTGACGGATCACGCTGCTTTGCCAGATGTGGTCTTCACCTGTCTCCTCTAGGCTTTCGGATATTGGCAAAAGCACTTGCCCCCCCCCCCCCCAGTGCCTTTTTAGGCAATGTCAAAACAACAAAATCTCCAATGTAAAAAAAATCCACTCAAGACAAATTCAAGGTTATTCTGCTTAATTCTACAAGCCTAAGCAGGAAACTGCACTTCCTGGAAGCACTCCTGACCTTGGAAGATGCTGATGTCCATGCAGTCACCGAGATATGGTTCAAGGCCGTAGACAGCATCCCCAGCTGTGCAAGGCTGCAATGCCTTCCCCATGTTCAGACCTCAAAATGAGTGTGGAAGAACCAAAGGTGGAGGTGTATCCATCTTCATTAAAGCTAAATACACCACAAGACTGGTTAAACAGTGTAACTCTCTTGAGCTACTCCAAGTCCAACTAACTATAGGTAAAGCACTTAACCACGTCATTGCTAGCAACAGGTCCCCCACCAGGAACCAAGAGGAGCACACCACCTACCTGGACTTACTAGAGTCACATGCTATATAGCCAAACACTTTGGTCTTGGATGATTTCAACTACCCTTCCATTGATTAGGGGACATACAATGAGCACAAACATGCTTGCCCTGAGGTTCCTGGATTTTGCCAATACAAATACCCTGGAACAGCTAGTTTGCACCCCACTGCTACCCCATTCCAAGATTCAACATTGTTGGCTTTCGAGAATATAATAGGTAAGCCTACTAGGCAATTATATAAAAAGTTTTAAACCCCATGCTAACTTAGCCAACAGTGATTCCTATGCAGAGGAGAACACAAATGCCCTGTATAACCACCTAAACAACTATATAGACTTTGCTGTACTTGACCGGATCAAAACCAAAAAATAAACGGCCAGCCCTGGTGGACCTAAAGTGTAAATAGATTATATAACAAAATAAAGAAACTGATGTCTAAGAACAAGAGAGAAGTTACGCAGCAGAAGAATTCCCTCCACATCTTCAGCAAGCAAATCTGATATCTTGTAAAGTCCTCTAAAGCTAGTTATAAAGCTAAATTAGTATTCTTGCCTAAGGATAATCATAAGGCATTCTTTAGCTATGTCAGAAATCTAAAACGGAATGCCCAACTTTGTGTCGAACATGTAGTGGATGGTACCTCTCATACTGAACCTGAAGAAATTGCCAGCCTGCTAGCTGCTGACAGATTTGGAGCAAACTTCACCCTCCCTGTCCCCACCAGCCATACCCTAAAGCATACCTGACACCAGTCCTCTACCTAGTATCTCCAAAGAGCAGGTCATATCCGTGCTCTCCAAGGCTAACATCCCAGGCTGCTTCCTAGACGGTCTAAAACAAGACCTAGTGGAACCACTTTGCTCTCTCTCTAACCTCAGCTTGAGCACTTGCTTTGTTCTACCAGACTAGAGAACAGCAACAGTAATCTCTTTGCACAAAGGGGGTCCATCAACCAATCCTGGGAACTATAGACCCATAAGCCTAACCAGCCTTATCTGCAAGGCCACGGAGAGAATCATCATGGACCTCATCAACAAGGACATAGGCGACCTTCAAACTCTTTGACCTGACCCAGTCTGGCTTTAAGGGTAGATCATGTTTATTGAACCTGTTGGATGACTTTGAGAATGTCACCAAAGCTCTGGATATGAAGGCAAAACAGTACATACAGCCTATTTTGACTTAGCCAATGCTTTTGACACAACCCTCCCACTCAGGTATCATTGAGAAACTCTCCCAGCTGGGATTAGCCCATACGTCCGTAGATGAGTAGCCAACTGGCAAGTTCAAAGCTGGGGATTCCACCTCTACCAGTAGACCAGTTACCAGTGGCATACCACAAGGATCTGTGCTGGGCCCCTCTATTGTTCAGAATCAATTTCTCGGAAGTTCAGGTGAAGGTAGATGACCTGTGGCTTACCATGTTTGCTGATGATTGCAAACTGGGTGCAGTCATTGAGTCCCCAAACGATGTTAACATGCTACAAAAGGGGCTAACACAGACAAATGATTGGTGCCAGAGCTACGGACTAAAACTAAACACAAAAGTGCATTATCATCTCCTTTGGCAAAGAGGAAGTCCATGCAAATGGCAATATTGACAGCACCTGGTACACACCTGTGAACCCTCTTAAGCTCAATCCCAGTGGTGTGAGATTTGAAAATACAGATTGATAGCAGTCTAAACGTTGATCACTGTGTGTTCACAGTGGTAAGGAAAGCCTTCTACGTTGTGCATCTCATAAGTGATAGCATCAAATCCAAGACTAAGGATGTTATAACTCCTCTGTACTTGACCCTCATCAGACCACTAATAGAGTACAAGACTCACTTTTGGATGTACCTCACCAGACACCTGCAGCAGCTGTAGAGACCACAGAGGTTTCTCACCAGAAAATTCAGGGCCCCCAAAACATAACCTACATGGAAAGACTGAAAGCCCTGTCACTGTGTTCTGTATCCTACAGGCTGCTGAGAGAAGACTTGTGCCTGGCCTACAGAGCATTCTCAGACCCTGCCCTAATGGAAAAAATGCTGCACATCCTCAAGTCAAGTGGGACAGGAGTCCGGCACTCCAGGGATCTCAGCCTAGCCTGTGACATAAACACCTGTGACATAAACGGAACAGACTGGAGAGAGAGGTATATCATCCAGAGTTTGTTGCTCCTCTGGAATAAACTCCCAATTCACATAAAGCAGAGCTCCTCAATAATCCTGTTCAAGTGCAACCTAGACAATTTGATGGGAGACCGTAAATTCACCCTGAGGGTGGCATATATGTCCCTCATGAATGGGGGCAGTTGGTGCCGATCATAGACTCGTTTTGCAAATAACGACCATCTAACCAAGGTCAGTTAGGGAACACTGGTATAACATGGCTAGGCTTGTAAAGGCCTTAGGGCCATTAGCCTAGTAACCTCCTATGAACTTCTGACCCATCTGGTGCCCTTTGTACATGTCATTCTCAGACTGCTGACTATTCTGGTGCCCTGGGTAGATGCCATTCTCAGACTGCTGACCCTTCTGGTGCCCTGGGTAGATGTCATTCTCAGACTGCTGACCTATCTGGTGGCCTACATGCATTCTCAAAGTCCTGACCCAGTGGTCTTTTTCTTGCTTGAGGTTATTCATGCTGTTTTCCTGAGCCCCCCCCCCCCCCATCTCTGTATGGGGCAGTCCATTGTTTTCTCCTCCATGTTTGACAAAATATACCTTAACATTTTGATCCTGCTTACTCCACACCAAAGGGAGTGATTACAGATGTTCTTCGTGTTTCACTGTTGCAGCCATCACATTTGAGTTATACCTGCCAGGGTAGCCCTCGGCCGGCCCAAATACCAGAGGCTTAGTATTTCTGCATCGGTTGCTGTCGCTTCAGTACTGACGTCAGGTCATCAGTAGTATAAAGTAAGGCAACCGACGCCATTATGTCAGTCTTTTTTGCCGTGGAGCCTAAAGCAGAAGCAGTTCGCACGAGTGCTGGTCGGCTGCTACTTGAGTTTCGCCTACCGATTTGAAGCTGAAGTCTTCTAAAGCCAAGCACCCCGTTGGAGATTCTTTTTTCTTGCACAAACCGATGTTAGAAAAAGTTAATAAGTGTCTTGCCTGTAGAAAGCAAATACCACACCGAGACTTTCATTCTTACTGCATCACTTGTTTAGGCCCAGACCACGACATCCCCTGCTGTCGCTTCTGTGCTTTGTTCAGTGCCAGAACTATCCGTCATTGGGCCTTTATTGTAGATGAATATTTTTGCTTACAGTTCTCGAATTCCGATATGGCTTCGGTAAGCCATCCAACAGCAGATCTTCTGAAAAAATATAAAGATAGAGACAGACCGCACAGGTCCAAACCTGCCGACGACGCTTCTGTTAAGCTAGTCGTCAGTCCTCCGGTACTCAGGCACTTTCGCAGCCCCTGATGCCCGCTTCAGTTGACTCACAGTCCCCTACCCGAGACTCTTTCAGAGTCCAGTATGCCACAAAATTCTTCTTCGTCTACGGATCCTGTGGTTGTCTCTACCTTGGACGGGTCTGAAGCCGCTGAGCAGGCACTGAGTTCTGAGGAAGTCCTTCGCACCACTGAATCTCGACACAAACCGATGTCTTCTTTCGCGACTACCGTTCTTTCGAAAACAACCAAGTTCCTTAGGCCCAGGGTTCGAACGACACCCAAGAAACAGACAACCCACTCTCAGGCGCCTGCTTCCTTGCCTCAGTCTCAAATGCTTAAAATGGTGGAAGACCTTGTCATGCTGATCCGGGGAAGCCAAGCTACTCTCAGAAAGGAAAAGAGATCTGTCCCCAGTAGTTCTGTCTGAACAAGAATCAGATAAATCTGATGCATCTGACTATAAAGACATGCAACCCCGCTCCTCTTATGAGGATTCTGATGCAGAAGAATCCATTCCTTCAGCCTCTCCCCCAGAGAATTTTTCCTTTGGGGAAACCCTGCCTACTTTAAGGGAACATTTCCAGTGGGAGAATCAGGAGTACCCTCAGTCTAAAAAGAGACTCGGGTAATTCCTAGATCTTCCACAAGACAGACCCTTGGCCATCCCCCCAGTCCCGGATGTGGTGGATGATGTTTTCCTTGAATCCGGCTTGACTCCTGACATCTGCTCCCAGAAAACCAGACCGGTACTACAGAGTCCCTGACTCGCACAGATATCTTTTTAAAAATACAACCACTGACCCTGAGGTCATTTCTCAAGGCCCAAAAAGGATTAAAGCAGCCACAGCAAAGAATCCCCCCCCCCCCCCCCCGATAGGGATTCCGAACATTGGACAGATGGGGTAAAAAAGTATACACCTCAGCTACTCTTGCTATCAGGGCACTAAATTGTCAGTTCCTTATGCTTAAATATCAGCAACATACCTTGGAACTCCTTAAACAAAAAATGTCTTCCTTTCCTGCTTGGGCAGAATCTAAAGATTTGCAAGACTTAATGCATTCTGCAAGTCAAGTAACTAAACACACTTTGCACTGTGGTTTTGACGCCCTAGAAGCTTCTTGCAGGGCAGCAGTCACTGGATCTGTAATTAGAAGACATGCATGGCTTAAGGAACAACCACTGCCAGACCATGTCAAATCTAAATTGTTGGATGCCCCCTTGCACAAAGATAACGTATTTGTCACTAAGGCAGAAGAGGTCTTACAAAGATGGAAGAAAAAGCAAAATCTATGCAGACAGTTAAGTGTTGCTTACAGGTCCTGCCCCCTAGGTTTAGCAGGCATTGCCTCTCCAAACAGTGGTCCTTTCCTGCTCCGAGTAAACCAACCAAACCTAAGCCCCGGGGAAACAGACCCCCTAGACAGCAGCCCCAGGGATTGCAGAGATCTAAGCAGTGGACTACCTCCACTTCAAAACCAGGGAGTTCTAAGCCACCCCCTTATGGTAAGAATTCACAATGACTCACCTCCTCCACCCCCCCCCTCCCTGCCCACCTTCACTTACCCCTAGGAGGAAAACTATCCTTTCACTCAAGCACCTGGGCCACCATTACCAAGGACCAATGGGTTCTGAACATTGTGTCTCAAGGATACAAATTTTCCTTCCACACCCTTCCAACCCCAACAGGATTCCCAGAGCTTACCACCAAATCAGTGGGCAGAGGCTCAAAAGCAAATCCTTTCCCTGCCCTCTCTATGAGGGCAGTAGAACACGTTCCTGCAGAACAGATAGACCAAGGCTTCTACTCCAGACTTTTTCTGGTGCACAGAAAAGAGGGCACCTGGTGCCCATCCTCTATCTATCCATTCTAAACACCTTCCTGGTGATCCCAAATTTCAAAATGCTCACCCTCCAGCAGCTCCTACCCATGCTCTCCAAGAACGCTTGGCTAGCCACCCTAGATCTAAGAGGCCTACCTCCACATTCCTATCAGGGAATCCTGCAGGGTCTCAGCACTTTCATTTTTCTGCGCTTCCCTTTAGCTTATCTACTGCTTCCAGGGTTTTCACAAAATGTCTGGCTCCGGCTGTTGCCTTTTGCCGACAAAGAAATATTCAAATTTACCCATACTTAGACGACAGCCTTATTCAGGCAGACAGCCAGGAGAAAATGCTCAAGCACCTGGCCTTTGTAAAGACCCTACTAACCTCCCTAGGGTACACAATCAATGAAAAGAAATCCAAACAGATGACCACCCAAAGGATAATCTTCCTGGGAGCAAGTCTGGACACAGCATCCCAAATGGGCATACCTTACACCAGAGAAACGCATTTTCCTGACAGCCTACTTCTCTCAACTAGCCACCAGGCCCCAGCTGTCTGCAAGGAAGATCCTGCAAGCTCTGTGGTTCATGGTATCTTGCATATTACTCACTTCATATGCCAGAATGCATGTGAGGAAACTTCAGTGGTACCTAAAGAGCCTTTGGTATCAACACTCTCAAGATCTGGAAACTCTTCTACCTATAATTCCTGCCTCAGAAAAGAATTTCTTTGGTGGGCAACAGCATGCTCCCACAACAAAGGACTGCCCTTCTCCCCAACCCCCAGCCACCCAGACCCTCACCATAGATGCGTCAGACTATACTTGGGGTGCACACCTGGAGGACAGGTCCAATGGAGCCCACAGCAAATCCCTCTGCACATCAGTCAAAAAGATAGCTTTCAAGCCTCTTCTCTCTCCAGGGGTGGTTCTGATCAAAACAGACAACACCACTGTCATGTGGGACATCAACAAGCAGGGAGGGGCACACTTCTACCCTCTATGCAGGCTGGCCATGACCCTTTGGCTCACAGCCACTTCCATGCAACTACACCTGTTAGCATAATTCCTACCAGGCTCCCTCAACTCTCTGGCAGACCAGTGAAGCAGAAACCTTTTGGACCCACACAAGTGACAACCGAAGTACCTTCACCCTAATAACTCAGAAATGTGGAACCCCGAAGGTCGACCTCTTCGCCTCCCACACCCACCATCAGCTCAGTAGATTCTGCACCAGGTAGCATCACTGCATGACTTGGAAAGTGGATGCCCTGTCCTTCCCCTGGGTCAGTCTGTTGGTCTGTGCCTTTGTCCTTCCCCTGGGTCAGTCTATCGGTCTGTGCCTTTCCTCCCCTATCTCTCATTCCCAGGGTACTGTTCAAACTAAGGGAGGAAAAACCAAGGACCGTTATATATAGCTCCAGACTGGCCCCGACAACACTGGTACCCCTTGCTGCGCAGCCTGTCCCCACTGCCTCCATGGCATCTTCCTCAGATTCCAAACCTCCTGACCCAGAGGGAAGAGGAATTCATGCATCCCCAATTGCAAACACTCAGTTTGGCAGCTTGGCTTATTCCCTAACCCCTAAGCAATCTGCCATCCTCAGTAAACAGGTTCTGGATGTTATGAGTGAGGCCAGATGTCCTAGCACCAGAAAGTCTTATGCAGATAAATGGAAAAGGTTCTGCACCTGGATCCAGGCTAAGGGAGCCAATATGGCACAGCTCTCCGTCCGTACTCAACCTGGATTACTTCATGACCTACTACACAGTGGTCTCTCTTTCTCCTCTATAAAAATTCATGCCTCTGCTATTTCTGCTCATTTTCCCACTGAGCAGCCCCTTTTCTCACACCCTTTGATCAAACAGTTCTTCAGAAGGGCTAGCAACTTGAGGCACCCAGAAGGACACCAACATTAGCTTGGGACCTTAACTTTGTCTTGGAAAAGCTCACCCTGCCCCCTTTTGAACCAGCTTCTTCTGCAGAACTAAAATTTCTCTCCTGGAAGACAGCCTTCCTTTTGGCCATCACTTCAGCCAGAAGAGTCTCTGAGCTGCAAGCACTCATGGCTGTGGAACCGTTCATCATCTTCCATAAAGACACGGTATCCCTCAGAACTAACCCATCCTTCCTGCCCAAGGTGTTATCCAGTGTGGCTCTCAACCAATCCATTCATTTGCCCACCTTCTTCCCTAATCCCCAGAACAAGGGGGAAAGGAGTCTTCACTCCCTAGATGTGCATAGACAGCTCAGATTCTATCTGGACAGGACTAAATCCTTCAGAAAGTCTAATAAGTTGCTGGTTAGCTTTTTGCTACAAGGGCAGAAGGCAAAGCCATCTCCAAGCAAACCATTTCCAAATGGTAGCATACTGCATTCATTTCTGCTACAAACAGCATGGAAAGCCTCCCCTCCAAGGAGGTTAGGACACACTCCACCAGAGCAGCCTCCACCTCTGCAGCTTTCTTCAAAGGAGTCCCCACCAGAGACATCCTGGAGTTCTGCCACCTAGGCATCTGTTCACACTTCTGCCAAGCATTACCACCTGCGCCTCTTCTCCAAATCCAGGGCAGGGTTTGCCTCTGCATTCTTGCAGGACATCCTAGCCATCCCCTTTCCTCAACTTTGGGAATCTACACAAATGTGATGACTGCAACAGTGAAACATGAAGAACATGGTACAGTTGTGTAGACTTACCTTAAATGTAGATGTTGGAGTGTATTCACCGTTGCAGTCCTGGATGTCCTTCAAGGATGCATCTGCAGTCCTAACATATGGGTTGTCCTGCCTCAGGCAGCCCTTCGGTCGGCCGGATTCCAAAGTCTGGGTCTGGCCTCGGCTGATGTCGCACTTCACCCGACGTCATAGCTGCTGTGAATTGGGTATAAAGGCATCAGCCGACGCCATTTTCCTCAGTCTTTGCAGCCCCCTTATTCTCGTTCGCCTTTTGTTACTATTCTTCCTTGCTGTTCTCCTTTCCTTACAAGGGACATATTGATATTTATTTTCTACTGATGGGGTTCTTCCACCAGAACCTGGCCTCCTACTTTGGGGGCTCCTGACAGTTTAGGGCAAGAAAAACTGATGTAATGGCGTCGGCTGCCTTACTTTGTACTACTGACAACCTGACATCAGTCCTCAAGCAACGGCAACCGACGCAGAAATATTAAGTCTCTGGTATTCGGGCCGGCCAAGGGCTACCCTGGCAGGGATAACCCAAATGTGATGAGTGCAACAGTGAATGCACTCGAACATCTACATTTATGGTAAGTATACACAACTGTACTTTTCCTACTCTGACCATTTCTAAACCTTCGGATCTCTCCACTCACTCAGATCCTATTCTGTGGAAATCTGTCACCTCAGGCTCATGATAGATTTTCCCAAAGCCTGCAACTCTGAGGCTGCACTCCCCCTTCCTTCAGGACACACCTCAAAGTCTTCCCTCAGGTGTCTAGCAGCTTAACAGAAGCGGATGTGGCCAAGATGATGAGAAAATTTCTCAGAACCCAGATTCATTTGGGTTTTATTCGGTCTCCATCTCCCATAGGACCAGTGAACCTACCTACTGTACAACTCCAGCCATTGACTCCTACTCTGATCAGTGCAGTGGTTTTGGACCCATTATTTCTGAGTTTCTTTGATTTGATAACCTGGCCCTCTTCACCTTCGACACCTATGACCCAGATAGGTGGCAACTTTGATCCATAATGGTCTCAGGACAGTAATGTCAGTGCCAGGGGGATTGGCCAGGATCAACTCTAATGTTCTCAGAGCCATCACTTCCAGTTGGAGCCTCAACACTTTTCATCTCCGATACGACTCCTGCTTTCAGCCAGGATCCAGTGGGGGTTGGGTTTCATCCTACACAGGCTTCTACCAATCCAGTGAGGTCAAGACTGGGTTCCTCTATGGCTTTAGTTTTTGAGGTAGTGGAGACAGCATTCTCTGCTTCAATGGAAATGACATCATTAGCCCCCTCGAGTCCACTCCATGCTCAACTGTGTATTGTGGGGTTTTTTATTCTGTCCTATCAGGACATTCAGTCCTGTCAAGCCTTGAGACTGTCTTCATTCTAGACTCTGCTGGCACTTCCCAGTCCTCTCTGAAACTTCCCAGTGGAGAGCCCCCTGGGAAGACGGATGTGTAAGAGGAAACACTCCCCACAACAGTCTTAACAAAGACACTGACTTTGATGAAGGGGAAGGGACTCCAGATCAACCCTTGAGGACATATTCGGTGAAATTCTCCAGCTTTTAAAAAAGAAAGATGGTTGGTCTTCCAATTCCCCCTTCCCAAGATGAGTCCATGTTCCCTGATGCTTTCAGAGCTGGCTCAGCTATGACTTGGGTAGTTCCCCTGGTGGATGAGATGGTAGATCCTATCCCTTGCTGGGCTTGGAAGGATCTGGATGTCACTGAGCCCATACTCAAATGCCCTAACAAATATTTTCAGAGGGAGCTGATCAAGTAGTTTTCCAGTACCCTTTCAGAGTCTGTGGAGGACAAAAAGATTTCTTTCCAACTGGCCACCATCCAGTCGTCTTTTATTTATTTATTTATTTATTAGACATTTGTTAACTGGGTTGGTCCAGCTGAGCCGAATGGCCCTTTTTCAGTGGACACCCGAAGAGAAAAGCTCCAGTTGACAGAAATAATAACAGTCTATGATAAAATTTTATACAAGGATCAAAAAATAAAAATTTTAAATGGTAATATACAATATTAAGAATATGAACACACATAAACAGCTAGTAATATACAGAATGTATGTACTTGAACAAAAAAACAAAAATTGCAACGAAATATAGATTTTCATGATCAGTGATGAAAAGCAAAGTACCTGGAGTGTACAGTATGGCAGGACAGAGTTTATTTATTTAAGATATAAATTGCACAGTGAGAGAGCACTCTTAATTTAATGTTTCCATGACATTGATTGTGCTTGCCTCAGAGGGACATCTAGAGCTGTGGGTATAGGATCAACTGTTAGAAGACACCTGGATGCACCTTTGTGCTTTTGTGGAGCCCTTCAAGGCTTCATTCATAATTGACCACTTTGATGGATCCACCTTATTTGGCCCCATGGGGAAGGAGATTGTCTCTAGGAGTGATCAAAATGGGAAGAATTTATCTGCCATGGGAATCTGTTTTTCTACCCCTCTAAGGTCTTTCTGTCAAAGCTTGAGAGGCAGCAGAAAGATGTGGTCCAGAAAGATGTAGGGTCTTCCCAAGACTGCTATGGAGAAAGACTCCTTGTGGCATAATGGGGGATTTCTAATGGAAGATGCCGCCCCGTGGCAGAGGCAGCCGCAACACTAGGGCTTCAGAGCTCCTTTCTTGGAGAAGCCCTTTCAGTGTCCGTGAAGAGTTGTCCGACTGCTGCACTCTGGGAGTAGTCAGGAGACTGATAATGGCTATCCAGGCTTGTGGGTGCAGGGATAACAAAGAAACTTGGGTGCAGAATATAATATCCAGAGGTTATTACATACCATTTTTTTCTTCTCCCTCCTAAATATAGCAAATGAATTCCTGACCTTCCACCCAGTCAGAGGAAAGAGGCAGCTATAGAATTACAAAAGCTGCTGGAGAAGTCATCCAACCAGTTCCACCAGATCAACAGATCTAGAATCTACTGACCTTCCACCCAGTCAGAGGAAGGAGGCAGCTATAGAATTACAAAAGCTGCTGGAGAAGTCATCCAACCAGTTCCACCAGACCAGCAGATCTAGAATCTACTGACCTTCCACCCAGTCAGAGGAAGGAGGCAGCTATAGAATTACAAAAGCTGCTGGAGAAGTCATCCAACCAGTTCCACCAGACCAACAGATCGAGAATCTACTTGAGATTTTTTTCAGTGCCAAAGAAGACAGGAGACCCAAGACCAATTCTGGATCTCCAGAATCTAAACCAATTCATGAAATACTTGAAGTTCTGTATGGTCATCTTTCAGTCCATCTTGCTACTCTTATGGAGGGACGATAGGACGTGCTTGCTAGACCTCCAGGATGCATACTATGGTATCAAAATGCACAGGTGCTCCAGGAAATATCTACACTTCTGACTGTGAGCCAGTCACTACAGTTTCAGAGCACCACTTTTTGATCTCACCACAGCCCCAAGGGTGTTCACCAAGTACATGGCAGTGGTAGCAGCTCCCCTGAGACTGCAAGGATGCCGGGTGCTTCCTTCCACCAAGCCTCTAATCATTCAAACCAGGGACTGCTTGCTCCACCTCTTTCTTCAGCTAGGCATTACTGTAAACTACTTCAAGTCACAGCTCTGCCCTACCCAAACTCTGGAGTTCATTGGTTCCCATGTAGATACCCAAACGCAAATAGTAAGTCGCGACTCAAACAAGAGTGGACACTGTATGAAGGCAGTTCTTGCATATCCTCTCTCTTCATTCACTTACAGCTACTGGGTTTGATGGCAGTTTCAGTAGTGTTGGTACCCTTGGCTGACTTTCACATGAGGGTTCTACAGTGGACTGTAGTGGTACAGTGGTCAGTACAGTAAGGCATCATGCACAAAGTACACCCATTCACATCTCAAATGTTTGCAAGCATCCCATAGCATGGTGGATTCACGCAGAACGCTCTTGGGGCTGCCCTTTCATTCTTCCCAAACCCAAGGCCACAGTCCTTCCCCAGTTATAGTGGGAGGTAGTATTACTTGGGAAGGACAGTCCAAGGCACGTGATGCCAGACAGAGGCCAGTCTTTACATCAATATCCTAGAAATGAGAGCGGTCCCATTAGTGTTGCAGGCTTTTCAAGATGGCCTCCCTCTAGGGATGATTGAGATTCAGATGAACAACATGTCAGTGCTCTGGTACATCATTATATGGGTGGAACCTGATCCTATTCACTTTGTCAGGAAGCAGTGAGAGTTTGACAGTGGGCAATCTCTTCCAGCTGATTTCTCTCAGCAATACATATTTCATGAAAAAAAGTGCTAACAGACAAAAAGAGCAGATCCATTTTACTCGCTCACAGTTGGTGTCTCAGTTATTCAGTGGAGTCAACTGCCCTGTCACGACTTCGCTTCTTCCCTAAATGCCAAGTGCATCAGGTACTTTGCACTGATCCCATTGGAGAAGTTGTCACCAAGAGACTCTGTAGTGCACAGTTGGCCCACTGGACTACTGTATGCCTTCCCTGCCACTCTTGTCATCCCCAAGTTTCTTCAGAAAGCTTTAGAGCAGAATAGCAAGGTTGATCCTCATTGTTCCATTGTGGCCTCGTTAAGTCTGATTTCTCTTCCTGTGACCTCACCTAGTTCACTCTTCCTAAGTGCTGGATCCTGTCAAGGACCCCCTGTCTCACCCGTCCTGTGCCTCACCCAGACTTACAATCTCTCACGCTGATGGCATGGTTTCTCCACTTCCAGTGATGGCTAGAATCTCTAGGCTTTCTACCCGTTTGTCACATTCTTATGTCATCCCAAATACCTTCTACCAGGACAATTTATAAGATCATTTGGAAAAGATGTTCTGTTTGGGTCCATCAGAGACATTTAGACCCCATTTTCAGCACCTATTCCAGCAGTTCTTGACTTCCTGGCTTCCATCTTCAACAGTGGAGCTAGTTACTCGACAGTTAAGGTGCAACTGGCTGCCATTTCAAAATTTTCACCTTGGTGAAAAGCATTCTTTAGCTTCTTTGAAGTTGTGTAACGCCTTTCTTAAGAGTACCTTTTTGTTTAAGCCTCCTATTGAGGATCCTATTCCTTCATGGGGCCCTGCACTTATCCTTCAAGCTTTGACTGGGGGGGGGGGGGGGCTTCAAACCTTTAGTTTGGGGCCTTCAAACCTTTAGTTTGGGCAGAATTAAAGTATTTGTTCTGGAAAACACTTCTGGTCGCAATTACATCAGCTAGATGGGTATTGGATTTCCAGGCACTTTGTTCCCAGCTACCTTACCTAATCTTTCATACGGCTAGAGTGTCCCTTTGGACTAACTTTTCCTTCCTGTCTAAAGTTATGTCAGAAACGAGTCTTAACCAGTCAGCTAACCTACTATTCTTTCAAAAATTTTCTAACAAGGTAGAATGCATGCTCCATTTATTAGATGTTCATAGATAGCTCAGATTCTGTATTCGCAGAACTAAAGACTAGAGAAAGTCTGAACTGATATGAAGTTGTTCTATCTTGCCTTCATTCTTACTGATGGGTTCAGACCCAATCCTCAGCCTCCGACTCAGCCAAAATGCAAAAGCTCGAGGTCTTCAACCAGCTCGTGGCCTGCTGCCTATCCCATGATGCACTGGTGCTTCCCCCAGATCTCGTTTGCCGCGGCAACAGATAGTGCATTTCACCAGCTCTGGCCAATGAAATTTAAGTATATTTCTAGTTGTTATACTTATTGTTAATTTTTTTTCTTTCAAATTTAGCTAGTAGTACTTTAGATTAATTAGTTTGATACAAGAGAATTATCCATAGTGCTTGTGCACTCCTTAGTTTATAGGAACTTTTCTTCGTTGTGTGGCCGTTTTATTAGGCCTAGTTAATAACTCCCTTCCCTTTTTAGTATGCTTTAAATATATATATATTTATTTATTTATTTATTTCATCGTTATTTGCTGTGTTTTCTTGATAGCCTAAATTTAGAGGCTAATGTCTTTCTTTTCAGCCTGTTTTATTCGGGTCTATATTAGAACATTGAAGTTTCAAAACTTCGAATGTTCTAATATCAAACCCTATTCAGCGAAAGCTGAAAACATCGAACAAACAGAACAGCAAATTTTTTCCTAGGGAAAAAAATGTGCTGTTCCAAAACACATACACACAGCACAAGCACACCAAACAAACAGCAATCCACACACATACACCTACAATCTTAACCCTACACTAAACTGTACACACACCACTAACTATCCACTTGCCTTAACCCAAACCCTAAGGTCCGTCACTATCGCACACTCACCCGCACCCTAACCCTAACTCACCTACCCTGCCCTAACCCTCATGTCCACACAGTTGCACACTTACCTGACCCGCACCCTAACCCTAACTCACCTAACCCACCCTAACCCTCACGTTCACACAATCACACACATACCTAACCCGCGCCCTAACCCTAACTCATCTAACCCGCCCTAACCCTCACATCCACACAGTTGCACACATACCTAACCCGCACACTTACCTGAACCCGACCCGTAACTTTCCACCACAGCGCTGAAAATACCGAGGCAACAGAAACGGAGAACCAAATTATTTCCCTAAGAAAGCATTTGGTTGTCTGTTGCTTCAATATTTTCGCTGAATAGGGTTCGATATTAGAACATTCGAAGTTTTGAAACTTCGATGTTCTAATATAGACCCGTTTTATTCTTAGGGCTGAGTTGTGCTTTAAAAGGGTTCATATTGCCTGTTTAGATTAGAAGGCTTTATAACTTTCCCTTTGTGTGTGTGTGTGTTTTAGTTTTAGTATGTTCATCGTGTTTCATTGTTGCAGTCATTACACTTGGGGTTATCCTGCTGGCAGACTACCCGCAGTCGGCCAGAATTCCAAAGTCTAGGTCTTTCTTGCCACGTGGTGCCCGAAGCAAAAGCATTTCGCAAGTGCCGGTCGGCCGACTCCTGAGATTTTTGAAATCGAATTTCAGAACCGAAGTCTTCAATAAAGCTAAGTACCCCGTTGGGGAAACTTTTTCTTGCTCCAGTCCGATGTCAGTAAAAGTTAACAATTGTATTTCTTGTGGGAAGCAAATACCTCATAAGGACTTTCACTCTTACTGTATTCCTTGCCTAGGCCCTGACCACGACATTACTAGTTGTCGGTTTTGTGCTAGATTCAACAAACGCACTATTAAGCGTCTGTTTGGTTTTGCTTTACATTACTTTGGCCGAAGGTTTAACTACATAATGCCATTGGAACAACTGACGACCGGAATTCATAAAAAACGCAAAGAGAAGGACAAGGACAGGCATCCAAGGTCCAAAACCGACGGCGAAGCCTCTTCTAGGCCAGATGCCGGTTCACCGGTTCTCAGTGAGGTGCTTTCACAGCCCCTGACACCCGCTACCTCAGAACCACAGGCCGTATCAGACTCCCACGTGGAGACACCGTGGCCTCTGGAAACTCAAGGTATTGGGCCTGCGGAAACTATTCCCTCAGATGGGTCTGGAGCCGCTGAGCAGGCATTGGCTTCTGAGGGTGTTTTCAGACCTTCAAAGCTTACTATTAAGTCCACTACAGCAGCCAAGGCAAAGTCAAAAACACCATTAAAGACAAGGAAACAAGTACAGCATTCTCCTGGACAGTCATCCATGCCAAAGAAACAGATGCTTAAAATGGCCGAGGACCTAATAACTTTGATCAGGGGTTCCCATCCCCCTCCTGATAAAAGGCCTAGGCAAGACACTGACTATGACTCGTCTGACCAGGTTTCTATTTCCTCTGATTCCTCTTCAGATCAGGGATATTCTCTTCCTCCCTATGAGGACTCTGATGCAGAAGAATCTATACCTTCAGCCTCTCCGCCTGAGGATTATTCTTTTGGGTAAATCTTGCACACCATGAGGAAGCATTTCCATTGGGAGAGCCAGGATTATTCAAAATCCAAGAAAAGGTTCAGGGACTTTCTTTTATTGCCTCAGCACAGGCCCCTGGCTACATCCCCCCTCTGCTTGATATTGTTGATGATGTTTTCTCTGAATCCAGTCTGTCTCCTGATTCTTGATTCTTTACCCCCTGCACCAGTCAAGCCAGACAGGTACTACAGGGTCCCAGACTCTCATAAATTTCTTTATAAAAACTCTGCTGCTGACCCAGAAACAATTTCACAGGGTCCCAAAGGGGTTAAGGCCTCCACTGCAAAAAACCCTGTCCCCTCGGATAGGGATTCTAGAGCTCTGGATAGATGGGGGAAAAAAGTTTACACTTCTGCTACTTTAGCTGTAAGGGCTTTAAACTGACAGATGTTATGTGATCCTATCTCGCCTACATTCTGACTGATGGGTTCGGAGCCGATCCTCGGCTCCGACTCGGCACGCTTATGCCAAAGAGCGAAGTCTCTTATTGGCTGAGCTTACTATATCCCAGGATGCACCACTACCAGTCCCCCAGATCTCGTTTGCCGCTAACAAACGAAGACGTGGTCTCGAGCTTGGCTGAGCTAAGTAGTGTTTTTTCACTTACTTTCCTGTCAGGGATTTCCTTAAAATTCAACAAAAAGCTGTTTTAACAGCTATCTTGTGTTTCTTGTTGTATGAGTGAAGATTTTTCTTGGTAAAATACTTGTGTGTGACTGCGTATTGTCTGACTAGAGGTCCCATTGAGTTTAAGGGCCTTCCCCTGTCAGTCCGTTGTCGGGCGAGTCCCGTATTATTTTTAGGGGTCTTGGATCCTTTAGTTTTATTTTTTTCTATTTGTGACAGTCCTTGTTTAAAAAAAAAAAAAAAAAAAAAAAAGAGAGAGAGATAGAAAATTTTCTGTGATAGTTAGTGTGTTTTGTGTTTTTGGCTAGTTCACTAATTTGATTGCCATAATGTCACAGGCTCCTAGGCCTTCAGGGTTTAAAAAGTGCACTAAGTGCAGTTTCAAAATGTCAATAACTGATGATCATTCTCTCTGTGTGTACTGTTTGGGCGCTAAACATTTGCAGGAGTCCTGTAGCGTGTGCCACGCGTTTTCCTCGAGGGTCCTCCAAGAGAGGAAAAATAAACTTATTCTAAAAGGCCTTATTAAACCCTCATTTGAAGAGGCATTAGCTTCCTCTCCTTCTCCTGCTAAAAAGAAAAGGGCGTCGGCTCCGACCAGTCCATCGGAACCGACCGCCAAAAGACATAGGCAGGCTTCTCCTTCGGCTCCACGGACTTCGGAGCCGAGGGCGGAACGGAACGGTCTGCCTCGATGCCCCCAGCCTCGACTCCTCTGGGTTCGGAGCCGACGGTTGGGGCATCGAGAGGCGGGTCACCTTCATCGGCTCCACTGATATCGGAGCCGATGAAGGTTGTCCGCTCAGCCACTTCCTCCTCAGCGCCAAAGTCCTCTTCGGCACCGATGGAAATTGGTTTGGACACTCCTTCGGCGCCGATAATTGTCGAGTCGATTCGGAGCCGGTCCCCTAGTCCCTTGGAGCCGTTGGAGAGGCCTACTCGGACCCATTCGGTCTCTTCCAGGTCATCAAGGATGTCAGATTCGGACATAGACAGGGTGCTCCAAAGACTTTTCCAGTCCCCAGTCTTTCAGAAATTTGTTTCGGCTCCGACCCAATTGGCTTCGGAGCCGATAGCCCATTCCATTGCCATTCCTCCTCCGACCGCTTCGGCTCCGTCGGAGCAGGTGCTGATGGAGCCAGTGGAGATCCTAGGGTCGGCTCCGACCCTTACTCCAACCCCGGCCTTCGGGTCCGAGTTTAGCACGTGGACTTCTTCGGCCGGACCCGGGGGTGACGTTTCGGGACCAATGTTGTCGGTTCCAAGCCTCCCTCTCGGTGCTTCGGCCGTGGGACGTCCGTCTGCTATCATGGCTCCGGGGACTGGACCCTCCCAGGGTTCTGGGGGTCCGGCCTTCGAAGCTATGAGGAGTGCCTTGGCCAAGTCTTCTTCGGCCATCTCTACGGCTTTACCGGCACCTTCCCTGGGCATGGAGACTGGGTCTTTGGCAGTTCCCCTGTCTCTAGGCAGCGGAGCCCCGGGGCCTGAGGTTACCCCCACTGGGGGTTCCCCTCCTCCTGAGGGTCTTTCGGAGTTGTCTTCGGAGGAGCCCCCAAGGAAGAGATTGTGCAAGAGGAAGCACGTGGACTCCCCCGATGAGTCTCTTACATCGGACACTGATCTTGATGATGCGGAGGGGTCCCCAAAGTCGTCCTCGGATGATGTCTCATTTGCAGACATTCTAGAGATCCTCAAGCAACGAGGCGGCTGGAATTCCAAACCCCTCCGCTGATGAGTCGGTGTTCCTCAAGGCCTTCGGCTCAGCCCTCCGCCTCCTGGGTGTCTCCGCCCTTGACGAGCTCCTGGATTTGGTTTGTCGGAGCGTGGGAACATCCAGATACTGTGGAACCAGTGCCTTCGCCCTAACAAATTTTTGTCTGCCCCTCCAGAAGTAGTTCTTAAAGGCGTGGCTGTAGATGCCATGGTGGTGGCATCTGCTACCCAGCAGGACGTGGCAGAGGCTTCAACGTCCGTCCATCCTCCTAATAAGGAGTCTAGGAGCATGGACAGGTACGGGAAGCGCACCCTGACTTCAGCGGCCTTTACTCTGAGGTCCCTGAATTATTTGGCACATTTCACCAGACTACAGAAGGATCTGGTCAAGGAGCTCTCAGACTCCCTCTCAGGTAACCTACCTGAGCAGCTAGCCCAGTCGGTTAGCTCTCAGTTGGCTATCCTTACCTCGATTTCTAACTCGTCCATGAGGCTCATTTCATATGCGGCCGAAGGGGTGGGCAGAGCGGCAGGCACAGGCGTGGCTCTACAGAGACAAGCCTGGCTCCGTTTGTGTCATTTCGCGGAGGCCTTCAAGTCTTCCTTTGCCGACGCTCCCTTTGATGGGTCCTCTTTGTTTGGACCCAAGGTAAAAGACACTCTTACCCGCTGTGAGCAAGAGGGAAAGACTTTATCTGCCGTAGGAGCACGTTATTCCACTCCCTTCGGCCTTATCCCAAGGCTAAAGAGGAGGGAAGATGTGGTTCCATAAATCATTCTTTCCTCAACAGCAGGAAGATTCCCCTTCCAGAGGCAGAGGACGGGAAATTTTTCTGGGAGACGCGTCCCAGAGGCGGCAGAGGCCCCCAACACTGGAGACCACGAGTCCTTTCGTGGCTCTTCAGCCTCCCACACTCCATGAGGGATTGCCCGGCTGTGCTGCTCCGGAGCCAGTCTGGTGCCGTTTTGCCAAGCACCTAAAAGCCTGGGAGTCTATTACTCAGGACAGATGGGTGCTTCGGATTATTGCCGGAGGTTACACCATTCCCTTCACACACTCACCCCCACCGTCCAAAAAAATCCCGGACCCACCACCCAGTCAAAGGGAAATTGCAGCCGTAGAAGTTTTAAAGCTGCTAGAAAAAGGAGTCATCCAACCGGTCCCCACAGACCAGATCGGATCCGGAAATTACTCAAGGTTCTTTTTAGTGCCAAAAAAGACAGGGGACCTGAGACCCATTTTGGATCTCAGCAAACTAAACCAGTCCATCATGAAGTCCAAATTCCGAATGGTCACTTTACAATCCATTCTCCCATTGTTGGAGAAAGATGTTTGGATGTGCTCCATAGATCTCAAGGACGCCTATTATCACATACCGATACATCAGGCGTCCAGGAGGTATCTGCGCTTCAGCCTTGGAGACAGTCATTTCCAATTTTGTGCTCAGCCCTTTGGTCTCACCACAGCCCCCAGGGTGTTCACCAAGTGTTTGGCAGTAGTGACTGCTCACCTGAGGAGTCTCGGATTCCAAGTGTTTCCCTATCTGGACGACTGGCTCCTGACTGCCACCACCAGGCATCTACTACTAGAGAACCTACAAGCCACCCATCTCCCTGGGTGCTTCCCTGGGAATTACATTCAACTGGTCAAAGTCTGTCTTGCTGCCTTCTCAGCGCATAAGATTCATAGGAGCAGAGATAGACTCAAAATTAATGCGAATCTTCCTTCCTACCGAAAGGATACAAACATTACAAGATCAAGTCCGAGCCCTGCTTCTAAGATCCAAAGCCCCAGCCAGGATGGTCCTGCAACTTTTAGGTTCAATGTCTGCCACGGTTCTCCTAGTTCCTCTGGCAAGATTGCACATGAGGATTCTTCAGTGGCTGTTATCGACACAATGGTCTTTTCAGGATCTCCCCCTCAATCATCACATACTGATTACAGAAACGTGCAAACGGGACCTCCGCTGGTGGCTTCTGCCATCCAATCTGAATCAGGGAAGACCTTTTGTTATACCCCCTCCGGTGGCCACCTTGACAATGGATGCCTCCCAGACGGGGTGGGGGGGGCATTGTCTGGGCAGGTCAGTTCAGGGTTCTTGGCTTCCAAACGAAACATTTCTCCATATCAATGTGTTGGAAATGAGGGCTGTACTTCTATCCCTACAAGCCCTCCACACGTTTCTCCCTCAAGGCATCATCGCCATCCACACAGACAACATGTCGGTGGTCTGGTATCTAAACAAACAAGGAGGGACCAGATCTTACCCCCTTTGCAGAGAGGCCATGAGGGTGTGGGAATGGGCAGTAGCTACCAAGCGCTTCCTGGTAGCGACCCACATTCCAGGAAAATCCAATGTATTGGCAGACAGACTGAGCAGGACTATTCTCTCTCCTCACGAGTGGTCTCTGAACGAAACAGTAGCAGCTCAGATTTTCAAAAGATGGGGGATTCCGTGCTGCGACCTGTTTGCAACACCACGAAACACGAAGTGCAAAAGGTTCCTTTCCTTGACCCCGCGTCAAGGGGAGGCAGCTATGGATGCTCTAGCCCAACCTTGGCCAACAGGACTGCTTTATGCTTTCCCTCCGATTCCACTCCTCCCCAAAGTCATCCAGAAAGCTTCCCAATTGGGGTCCACAATGATTCTAATTGCTCCGTACTGGCCTCGTCAGGTATGGTTCCCCTACCTACAGAAATATGCTATGGACGGTCCTTGGTTCTTGGATCTAACTCCGGACCTTCTGGTTCATGAGTCGGGACAACAGCATCAGTCCCTTCACACCTTGAAATTAACAGCTTGGCTCCTCCACTTCCGACTTTAGTCAGAAATCACACCTTGGACCCGGAAGTTATTCACATTTTATCTTCAGCCCACAAACCCACCACTAAGAAATTGTATCACAGTAAGTGGAAGAGGTTTGCTATCTGGGCTCAACTCAGAGGCTTAGACCCTATTACTGCCCCGATACCTGAGGTCTTGAAATTTTTAGCATCCTTGTTTAATCAAGGATCTTCAGTCTCTACTATTAAAGTCCAACTAGCAGCTATCTCCAAATTTCACGATTCCATAGACCCACCGTTGATGAGCAGCAGATTATGTAAAACTTTCATGAAAGGTGCTGTGCTTTTAAGACCCCAGTTTTTCATCCTGCCTCCGTGGGATCTTGATTTGGTACTTCGTGCCTTAACATCTTCCCCCTTTGAACCAGCTGCTACATGTGAGTTGAAATATCTGTCTTGGAAAACTGCCTTCTTAATTGCAATTACCTCTGCAAGAAGAGTTTCAGAACTTCAAGCCCTATCTATCAAACCACCGTACTTGATTTTTCACAAGGATAGAGTATCGCTTAGACCTAATCCATCCTTTGTCCCAAAAGTTTGCTCTAATCTCTGTCTCCAACAATCTTTAGAGCTACCAGTTTTCTTTCCAAAATTTTCAAACAAAGCGGAATACACCTTCCATACGTTGGATGTTCACAGGCAATTGCGCTTCTATCTAGATAGGACTCAGCAAATTCGGAAAACAGATCAATTGTTTGTGTCCTTTTCAGATAATAAACTGGGTAAAACCATCACTAAAGCTACTATTGCCAAATGGATTAGAGATTGCATAACTCAAGCTTATTCCTCTTCAAATAAGCAACTTACAACATCTGTCAAAGCTCACTCTACTAGAGCTATGGCTACCTCTATTGCATTCCATTCCAAGCTCGCTATTTCTGAAATTTGTGCTGCGGCTACTTGGTCCAACCCGCACACTTTCATTTCCCACTATAAATTGGACGTGGCATCTAAAGGACGAGCAGCATTTGGTTCCACGGTACTCAGGAGTGTTTTCCAGTGAGCCACCCAGGATTTAGGTGCTAGGGACGCTGTCCCATCAGTCAGAATGTAGGCGAGATAGGATCACATAACATCTTTTAGTTATGTACTCACCATAACTTCAGATGTTTGGGATCCATCTCGCCTACATTCCTAATACCCACCCTCCTTCCCCCGGCCTTGGAGATCAGAAGAGATTGAACGGTTTGGGTTCTACTGTTTTTTATCTTGTATCATCTGTCAATGTTATATAAGCAGTGCATGCGTGTGTGCATATATGCGGACAAACTAGATCTGGGGGACTGGTAGTGGTGCATCCTGGGATATAGTAAGCTCAGCCAATAAGAGACTTCGCTCTTTGGCATAAGCGTGCAGAGTCAGAGCCGAGGATTGGCTCCGAACCCATCAGTCAGAATGTAGGCGAGATGGATCCCAAACATCTGAAGTTATGGTGAGTACATAACTAAAAGTTTCACATGCTTAAATATCAACAGTATCTCATGTCTTTGTTAAAATAGAAAATGCTTACAAACACAGAAAGTCCTGACAATAAGGAAATGCAGGATTTATTGCATGCAGCTGAACAAGTGGGAAAGCATACTCTGCAATGTGGTTTTGATTTTTCAGAGGCTTCTTGTAGAGCCGCAGTTACAGACTCATTCGAAGGCATGCTTGGTTGAAAGAACAAAGTTTACCTGAACATTTTAAAATAAAATTATTGGATGCCCCACTACAGCATGATACTTTGTTTGGTGTTAAGGCAGAAGAGGTGTTAAAGAAAATGGAGGATAAAGCAAAGTCAATGCAGACAGTAAAGGATTTCTTACAGGTTCAACCACCTAGGTTTAGCAGAAACTGGCCTTCAAAAAATTGGTCCTTTCCGGTGTCAGACAGGCCACAAAGAGGCAGATACAGACGCCCAAGAGGCAGATCTCAGCCCCAAGGCCCCTACAGACCTAAACAGTGGGGTGCTTCAGCTCCCAAAGGAGGAGAAGACAAATCACAACCTTACAGGAAACAGTCCCAATGACTTCCCTGTACAAATGCCAAGCACTTACCTTTTGGCAGCAGCCTTAGGGGGAAAGCTAGCACTTTTCTCACAAAATTGCACATAATCACCCAGGACAAATGGGTACTGAATATTGTTTCTCAGGGTTACAGGTTCCACTTTCACACCCTTCCAAAATCAAAAGGTATGCCAGACCTGCCACAAAACCAATGGGCAGAGCACAAAAACAAATTTCTGCTCTCATGGACATGAGAGCTATTCAAAGAGTACCACAGCAAGAACAGGGACAAGGAGTTTACTCAAGACTTTTCCTGGTACCCAGAAAGGACAAAGCCTGGAGACCAATACTGGACCTGTCAATCCCAAATACTTTCCTGGATGTTCCAAAATTCAAAATGTTAACACTGCAGCAGCTTCTACCCATGCTGGGCAAGAAGGCTTGTCTGGTTACCTTGGACCTCAAGGAGGCATACCTGCATATCCCAATCAGACATTCTTGCAGAAGATACCTCAGATTCATAGCTGGCTTAATGCATTACCAATTCTCTGCACTGCCCTTTGGCTTATCTACTGCGCCCAGGGTCTTCACAAAATGCCTGGCACCAGTAATTGCATTTTGCAGACAAAAAGGAATTCAGATATATCCCTACTTGGACGACTGCCTTATTCAAGCAGAGAGCAAGGACATTCTACTAAAGCATCTGGCGTTTGTAAAAAGTTTACTAATTTGCCTAGGGTACAGAGTAAACGAAAAGAAATCAAAACTAGTGCCCACTCAAGAGATAATATTCTTGGGTGCAAGCTTAAATACAACTGCCCAGATGGCTTATCTCACGCCAGACAAGCAAAGGCAACTGACTCATTACTTTCAATTGATGGCAACGAAGACCCAGCTCCCTGCAAGAAGAATTCTGCAGGCCCTGGGCTTCATGGCATCCTACATTCTACTACTTCCATATGCAAGACTGCATATGAGGAAACTACAATGGTATCTAAAAAGTGTTTGGACTCAACATTGCCACAGCCTGGAAACAATAATAACTCTAATTCCCTGCCTGCAACAGGAGTTTCGATGGTGGTCACTGGCCTGTCATCACAACAAGGGACAGCCTTTCACCTTACCCACATCCAGGCAGACTATAACAACAGATGCATCGGATTATGCCTGGGGGGCACACATGGCAGAAAAATGTATTCAGGGCACATGGCCCAAGGAACAAATGCACCTTCACATCAATCAAAAAGAAATGCTAGCTGTACAGAATGCCCTGACAGCCTTCAAGGATCTACTACATCCAGGACAACTATTACTAAAGACTGACAATACCACAGTTATGTGGTACATAAACAAGCAAGGGGGCACACATTCCTACCCCCTCTGCAGGCAAGCCATGACTTTGTGGAACACAGCACTGACCTGTCAAGTACATCTGCAGGCACAATTCCTGCCAGGAATGAAAAATACACTGGCAGACGAACTAAGCAGAAATCTCATGGATCCTCACGAATGGAAACTAAATCCGCAGGTCTTCAGCATGATAACAAGGAAATGGGGACGCCCAGACATAGATATTTTTGCCTCAACTCACAACTGCCAACTACAGAGATTCTGCACAAGAACTTATCACTCACAAGCATGGAAAGTGGATGCTCTATCATTCAGCTGGAAAATCCTGACAGTTTATGCCTTTCCTCCACTGCCTCTGCTTCCCAAGGTGCTCCTAAAAGTCAGACAAGAGAAGCCAAAAATTATCCTGATTGCCAAGACTGGCCACGCCAGCACTGGTACCCAATCCTAAAGAGCTTGTCTCAAGGCCCAGCCTGGCCTTTACCTCAAATTCCTCATCTTCTGACTCAACAAAACAATCAGGTTCTGCACAGTCAACTCAGAACCTTAAATCTGGCTACATGGCTGATAATATAGCCACTCAGACCACACCTCTCTCTAAAGCTGTTATGGATGTCATTTTAGAAGCCAGGAGGCCCAGCACTAGGAAGTCTTATGCAGAAAAATGGAAGAGATCCTGTGCTTGGAGCCAGGCACAAGTACTCAGACCATTTGTTCCAAATATACCTCAGATTTTACAATACCTAACTGAGATGCTGGACAAAGGCCTATCCTTCTCATCAATCAATAAATAATCCATGCCTCGGGCATTTTAGCTCATTACAATACGGAACCTCCTATTTTCTCTCATCCACTACTAAGACAGTACCTCAGAGGGGCAAAAAACATAAGACCCCAAAGAAGAGCACCGATACCTACTTGGGACCTCAATTTTGTTTTAGAAAAGCTCACACTACCTTCTTTTGAGCCAGCCAATACAGCTGATATAAAATACTTATCATGGAAAACTCCTCTGCTCATAGCAATAACTTCAGCAAGAAGAGTCTTAGAGTTACAGGCATTAATGGCAGTGGAACATTTCATCATTTTTCATCAGGACAGGGTCTCTCTAAGGACAAACCCAACATTTATGCCAAAGGTGCTATCCAGTGTGGCTCCTAACCAAACCATTCATCTGCCAACATTCTATCCAAATCCCCAGAACAAAGGGGAGAG